>NC_059290.1:5084224-5096724 GCF_017591435.1 Portunus trituberculatus
AGAGGAAGGAAGAAAGGATTGGTTTAATGCAACTTGTGTTAAGGCTAAGGAAAAGAGAGATGTGGCTTGGAAAAGATGGAAAAGAGCAGGAATATACTAAATAAGGAGAATTATAGAGTGGCGAGAAATGAGTATGTGAGGGTAAGGAGGAGGAAGAAAGAAAATTTGAAAAGATATTGTAGACAAGAGTAAGGAACATCCAAAATTGTTTTACAGGTTCATAAATGGTAAACTTAAAAGAGAGAGTCCATTGAAAGATTAAAAGGAGAGCAAGGGATAGTAGATGACCCTAAGAATATAGCGGAATTGCTAAATAATAGGTTTCAGCAAGTATTTACTAAAGAAACAATGTTTGTAAAGCCTCAGAATGTACAAGGAAATGTGCACATGGATGACATTAAGATACCTAAAAGGAGTTATATAAAATGTTGGAGGAACTTAAAGATGATAAAGCGATGGGACCAGATGAAGTTTCAGGAAAATTATTGAAGGAGTGTAGAGAAGAATTGATTGATCCATTATATGATATTATAAGGTGTTCATTAGAAACAGGGAAGTACCAGTAGAGTGGAAGAGAGCTGAAGTGGTGCCCATTTATAAGGGAGGCAGTAAGGAAGAGCCTCTTAACTATAGACCTGTGTCTCTAACAAGTGTGGTCGGTAAGATTTGTGAGAGGGTGATAAAGAAATATTGGATACGGTTCCTGGAGGATCATAAGTTATTATCGGATCATCAATTTGGCTTCAGGAAAGGGAGGTCATGTGTAACAAATCTACTGAGCTTTTATTCAAGAGTGGTTGACAAAATACAGAGAGAGAGGGATGGATGGACTGTGTATATTTGGATTTAAAGAAAGCTTTTGACAAGGTACCTCATGAGACTGTTATGGAAATTAGAGATTTATGGAGGACTGAAAGGAAAAGTGTTAAAGTGGATGGAAAACTACTTGAGATGGAGGGAGATGAGAACGGTAATAAGGGATGCAAAGTCGGACTGGTTGGTGGTGGAGAGTGGAGTCCCACAAGGCTCAGTGCTGGCACCAATACTTTTCCTTGTATATATTAATGACATGCCAGAGGGAGTAAACAGTTATATTAATTTGTTTGCGGATGATGCGAAGTTGTGTAGGTGTGTGAAGAGTGAAGAAGATTGTGAAATTTTACAGGCAGATCTGGATAAGATTTGGGAGTGGAGCAAGAGGTGGCAAATGGAATTTAATCTGAGCAAAAGTCATGTGATGGAGATGGGAAGAGTGGAAGACGGCCAAGAGGGTCATATAAGATGGGTGAAGAAGTAGTGTTGAAAAAGGTGGAAAAGGAAAAGGATTTGGGAGTGATAATACAAGACCATGGGCAGTTTGAGGCTCATATTGATAAGATGTTTGGAGAAACGTATAATTTGATAAAAAATATTGGATTAGCCTTCCATTATATGGATAAAGATATGATGAAGAAATTAATTAGTATGGTAATTAGACCAAGATTGGAATATGCTGGAGTGGTTTGGTCCCCTTATAAAAAGAAGCATATAAGGAAGTTGGAGAGATTGCAGAGAATGGCAACAAAAATGGTTCCGGAATTGGCAGAAATGACCTATGAGGAGAGATTAAAAGAAATGAATTTGCTTACCTTGGAACAAAGAAGAGAAAGAGGAGATTTAATACAGGTTTATAAACTGTTGAATGGACTGGATGAAGTGGATAATGAGCAAATGATGTTGAGAGAGGAAAACTTAAATAGAACTACAAGATCGCATAGTAAAAAGATAGCCAAGGAATATGCTTGAAGGATGTGAAAAATATAGTTTCCCACAAAGATGTGTGGAGGTGTGGAATGGTTTGAGTGAGGAGGTGGTGTCAGCAAGGAGTGTGCATAGTTTTAAAGGAAAGTTGGATGTGTGTAGATATGGAGACGGGGCCACACGAGTATGATACCCAGGCCCTGTAAAATTACAACTAGGTGAATACACACACACACACACACACACACACACACACACACACACACACACACACACACACACACACACACACACACACACACACACACCTTTAAATTACAGACCAGTATCACTAACTAGTGTAATATGCAAGATGTGTGAAAAAGTAATAAAGAAGCACTGGATTGAGTTTCTTGAAGACAACAAAATATTATCAAATAGGCAATTTGGTTTTAGAAAAGGTCGGTCATGTGTGACAAATTAATTGAGTTTCTACTCTAGAATAGTTGATAAAGTACAAGAGAGAGAGGATGGGTTGACTGTATTTATTTAGATCTAAAAAAGGCTTTTGATAAAGTGCCACATGAAAGATTACTATGGAAGTTAGAGGAGAAGGGTGGCTTAAAAGGAAGCACATTGAGATGGATGAAGAATTACTTAAGGGGGAGAGAAATAAGGACGATAGTTAAAGATATGAAGTCCAAGTGGAGAACAGTAGACAGCGGAGTGCCACAGGGGTCAGTATTAGCACCAATACTTTTTCTTGTATATATAAATGACATGCAGAGGGAGTGAACAGCTACATAAATCTGTTTGCGGACGATGCGAAACTGTGCAGAGTCATTAAACAAAAAGAGGATTGTGAAATACTACAGGAAGACTTAAACAAGATCTGGAAATGGAGCAAAAAATGGGAGATGGAATTCAATGTGGACAAAAGCCATGTCATGGAAATGGGAAAAAGTGAGACGACCAGTGGGTATCTATAAGATGGGAGATGGAGTAGAACTAGAAAAAGTAAAAAAGGAAAAGGACTTGGGAGTGACAATGGAAGAAAATAATCAACCGGTAAGCCATATTGATAGAATTTTCAGAGAGATGTATAATTTGCTAAGAAATATTGGAGTAGCATTTCACTATATGGACAAGGAAATAATGAAGAAATTGATAAGTACTAAAATAAGACCTAGATTGGAATATGCAGGAGTTGTGTGGACTCCCCATAAAAAGAAGCACATAAGAAAATTAGAGGGACTACAAAAAATGGCTACAAGAATGGTTCCAGAATTTAAAGGGATGGCATATGAGGAGAGACTAAAGGCAATGGATCTACCAACCTTGGAGCAGAGAAGAGAGAGAGGGGATCTGATACAAGTTTATAAATTGATTAACGGAATGGATGAAGTGGATAATGAGAAACTGATCCTGAGAGAAGAATATGACTTTAGAGGCACAAGATCGCATAGTAAGAAACTAAGGAAGGGATGCTGTATGAGAGATGTTAAAAAATTTAGTTTCCCGCAAAGATGTGTTGAGACTTGGAACAGTTTGAGCGAGGAAGTGGTGTCAGCAAAGAGTGTACATAGTTTTAAAGAAAAATTGGATAAGTGTAGATATGGAGACGGGACCACACGAGCATAAAGCCCAGGCCCTGTAAAACTACAACTAGGTAAATACACACACAGTAGCTCAGTGGTTAGAGCGCTGGCTTCACAAGCCAGATGATCGGGGTTCGATTCCCCGGCCGGGTGGAGATATTTGGGTGTGTCTCCTTTCACATGTAGCCCCTGTTCACCTAGTATTGAGTAGGTACGGGATGTAAATTGAGGAGTTGTGACCTTGTTGTCCCGGTGTGTGGTGTGTGCCTGGTCTCAGGCCTATCCGAAGATCGTAAACAATGAGCTCTGAGCTCATTCCGTAGGGTAACGTCTGGCTGTCTCGTCAGAGACTGCAGCAGATCAAACATTGAATTACACACACACACACACACACACACACACACATATATATATATATATATATATATATATATATATATATATATATATATATATATATACACACACACACACACACACACACACACATATATATACACACACACACACACACATATATATATATATATATATATATATATATATATATATATATATATATATATATATATATATATATATATATATATATATATATATATATATATATATATATATATATATATATATATATATATATATATATATATATATATATATATATATATATATATATATATATATATATATATATATATATATATATATATATATATATATATATATATATATATATATACAGGCAAAAGCTTAACAAAGGTTCACGATGAAATTTCATTACAACGAAGGTTTCCTTTTACTACCATCTGCTTGTTTAATGAGCACCAAACTCGCTTTAACGAAATTTTATCCAGGTAATTTTTTCCAAGTTTGAAAGCCACAGATCACACACGACAGGCTTTGAATACACCAGCGCCTCTCGTGGACAAACGCCCACCACTCACTCCCCCTAGTTCAAAACAATAACAGCGTCAGCAGCAGCTCATCCTCCCTCGCTCTACATACAGTATCACCAAAACGCCCTGCAATGTCGCCTAGTGTTGCTAAAAAGACCAGGAAGTCTCTTACTCTTGAAATGAAGCTGGATATTATTCACAGACACAAGAGAGGCGAGAAAATTAATAGCATTGCTTCCCACCATGGCTCGACTCCATCTGCTGTCTACCATTTTCAAGTCAGCAGACTATTAAGAAGGCTGGTGAAATCATATCTTCCTTGTAAGCTATAGGAATAGGCATGAGAAGAAAAAGAAAGTCTTGTGCAGTGAGGGCACAGGAGGAGGGGAGGCATGTAGTTAGCAAGATCAGTAGAGCAGTTAGCATGAAAATAGTGATAAAAGATAGAAAGAGATCCAACACGGGCAGTGAGAAAGAGGCTGAAGACAGTCAGTCAGAGGAGGAGAGTTGATGAGACAAAATGCTTTCGATTCCATCCTGTCTAATAAAGCTGTATGAGTGGAACCCCCCCCCCAAACATGCAGAGTACTCCATACAAGGATGGCTAAGGCCCTTGTATAGAGTTTGTAGTTGGGGGGGGACGAGAAAAACTGTCGGAGATGTCACAGAATGCCTAACTTCATAGAAGTTTTTTTCACAAGAGATGAGATGTGAAGTTTCCAGTTAAGATTATGAGTGAAGGACAGACCAAGGATATTCAGTGTGGAAGAGAGAGACAGTTGAGTGTCATTGAACAAGAGGGGATAATTGTCTGGAAGGTTGTATCGAGTTAATAAATGGAGAAATTGAGTTTTTGAGGCATTGAAAACTACTAAGTTTTCTCTGCCCCAATCAGAAATCATAGAAAGATCAGAAGTCAGATGTTCTGTGGCATCCCTGTGTGATCTGTTGACTTCCTGAATGGTTGGATGTCTCTGAAAGGATGTGAAGAGATGTAGGGTGGTATCATCAGCATAGGAGTGGTTAGGGTAAGAAGTTTGGTTAAGAAGATCATTAACCCCTTCGCGCCGGATGTTAAAAAAGCCCGCCTGTATGATCTACGGGTGGTAGTGCCGCCGCCCGAAAAGGGAAACTCGCAAGCTTGTCATACTTGTCGTCTTTGTGTATTATGCTGCTATTTTTTAGTCACTATATCGCCTTCGAAGAGGAAAGTGGACGCTTCTCTCTTCGGAGAATAAGAGAGAGAGAGAGAGAGAGTGACATTTGCTAATATTTTAGACACAAGCGGGACACATGTAGCTTATCTTTCGAGAGGAAGAGGAGGAGGGAGGGAAGGAAGAGAAAGAGAGAGAGAGAGAGAGAAAGAGAGTGTGTGTGTGTGTGTGTGTGTGTGTGTGTGTGTGTGTGTTCACGAATGTTACAAGGCGGGATGCATGTAACTTATCTTTCAAGAGGGAGAGGGGGAGGGAGAGAGAGAGAGAGAGAGATGGGAACAGTCTATGCCATTGGGTAATTTTAGACACAAGGCAGGACACATGTAGCTTATCTTTAGTGATTGGTGGAGACAAGGATGGTGGGAGGAGCACTAGGATTTCAAGGACAGCATATGGCGTTTGTAGTTGGTATCCAACACACTATATGGGACAACTGAACTGAAGAAAGCTCAGAAAAGAAATATGACGCCTATGTAGGCATCACCGTATTTGCTACTGGGGCTTCATGACGCCCACATAGGCGTCACCATATTGAAGGGGTTAATGAATAATAGAAAGAGAGTGGGTGACAGGACAGAACCCTGAGGAACACCACTATTAATAGATTTAGGAGAACAGTGGATGTCTACCACGACTGCAATAGGATGGTCTTAAAGGAAACTTGAGATAGAGTTGTAGAGAGGAAGATAGAAACTGTAGGAGGGCAGTTTAGAAATCAAAGCTTTGTGCCAGACTCTATCAAAAGCTTTTGATATGTTTAACTCAACAGCTAAATCTTCATCAAAATCTCTGAAAGAGTATGACCAAGACTCAGCAAGGAAAGCCAGAAGATCATCAGTAGAATGACCTTGATGGAAGCCATACTGACGATCTGATAAAAGATTGTGAATTGTTTAAAAACTTGAAACAAGCAAGAGATTAAAGCTGTAGGACAGTAGTTAGAGGGATTAGAATGGTCACCCTTTTTAGGAACCGGCTGAAGGAAAGGTAGAAGTTGATAGACATAGTTGAAAGAGTTTGGCCAGGCAAGGTGCAAGCACAGTTTTTGAGAACAATAGGAGGGATCCCATCAGATCCATAAGCCTTCCAAGAGTTTAGGCCAGTGAGGACATGGAAAAACATCATTACAAAGAACTTTGATTGAAGGCATGAAATAACATAACATAACATAACATAAATGATAGGATAACAAAGGGCCACCAGGGCCCATCTAGGTTATCCTGTATCAGTCGCACAGCGACCTCGTCATCAGTACTTAAAGATACACTTACAAGTACACAATACATTATATACTAATTCTAAATATTTGGCCCATTAACAGGGCTAAGTCCTGCAGCGAAATCCTCTACAATTTGTGGTCCCCATACATGGGGATCATGTCTTATTTAACTATAGTAAATTTCTTATAAAAACTATCATGCAGTGCTATACATAATTATAAATCTAATGAATTTAAGTGCTTATCTAATTTGTTTTAAACATTGTCAAACTAGTGCTATTTACAACCGTCTCTGGCAATGCATTCCAGAAGTCTACCACTCTATGACTAAAGAAATATTTTCTTATATCTAACCTGCAGCCTTGCTTTCTAATCTTCCTGCCATGATTTCTAGTCCTATTTCCTCCTCTAAGGTAAAGAAAGATCTCACATCTATGTAGTTTGTATCTGAGAACATTTTAAATAACTCTATCATATCCCTCTTATACATCTCCTCTCAAATGAAAACATGTTTAATTCCTTTAATCTATCTCTATACTCCAGGCGCTTTAATGCTGGTATCATCCTAGTTGCTCTTCTCTGAACTGCTTCTAACATGTTGATATCCTGCCTATAATGGGGTGACCAGACCTATATGCAATACTCTAAATGGGGCCTAACATAGGAATTATATATGCACCACTTCCTTACTTTTATAACTAACATTTCTATTTATAAAACCCAGGATCCTATTTGCCCTATTTCTTGCTTCTAAACATTGCTTTGAAAATTTCATAGTCCTGTCTATCACTACTCCTAAATCCTTTCCTTCCTCTACTGCCTCTAGCCAACATCCCTCCATCTCATAGTTAAAGTTTGTGTTGTCTTTACCTAAATGCATAACCTGACACTTATCAGAATTAAACTCCATCTGCCACCTGTCTGCCCATGCTATCAGCCTGTCCAGGTCTCGTTGTATTCTGTAATTGTCCTTTTCACCCTGTACTGCACATGCTATCTTAGTATCATCTGCAAACTTTGATACTTTGCTACTAATTCCTATATCTAAATAGTCAGAAGAAGAAGAAGAGAGAGGAGCAAGCCTATAATCATCCAAGGTGGAGATGTTTACAATAGTTTGAGAGAAAGAGTTCAGCTTTAGAAACAGATAAAATGGCAGTAGTGCCATCAGGATGAAATAAAGGAAAGTAAGATGAAAAAGTAAGTTATTAGGGATGTTTTTGGCCTGATGCCAGAAGTCTTGAGGAGAGTTTGAAAGATTTTGACATTTTCTATTTATAAAGGAATGTTTGGCAAGTTGGAGAATAGACTTGGCATAATTCTGGGCAGAAATATAAAGTGCATGAGATTCAGGAAATGGATGGCTCAAGTACGTTTTTTGGGCAACCTCTCTCTATCATGTATAGAACAAGAAGAGGCTGTGTGAAACCAAGGTTTAGAAGGTTTAGGTTGAGAAGAAGAGTGATTAATGTACACCTCTATGCTAGACACTATCACCGCTATTATGTGTTCAGCACACAGAGAGACAAGTCTCCGACAAAGAAACAGTAATCATTCCAGGAAAAATCGGCGTAATTCCTCCTCAGGTATCCCCACTGGCAGAGGCAAAATGTCAGAGGCACCTTCACTTTGGGTGATCCTGAGGAGGGATTGGAGAAACAGGACAAGATACAGAAATTAGATTGTGATTAGAGGAAACCTATAGAGAAGATATGATAATAGTGTAAGCAGAAGGATTAGAGGTAAGGAAAAGATCAAGGATGTTGGGCATATTTCCAAGACAGTCAGGAGTATGAGTAGGATGTTGCTCCAGTTGCCATAGGTCATGGATGATAGCAAAGTTGAAGGCTAGTTCACCATGATGGTCAGTGAAGGGAGAGGAAAGCCAAAGCTGGTGGTGAACTTTGTAATCTCCAAGGATGGAGATCCCCACAAAAGGATGTAGGGATAGAATGTGCTCCACTTTGAAAGCTAACTAGTCAAAGAATTTACTATAGTCAGAGGAGTTATGGGAGAAATACAGTACAGATAAATTTAGTAAGAGACTGACTTGAGTTGAAGTCAGGTGGTGGAAAACTTGGAAGATTCTAGAGCATGGGCAGAGGAGCAAGGCAAGTCATTGCACAGATAGACGCAACATCCAGTTTTGGAACGAAAATAAGAATAGAGAGAATAGGAGGGAACAGAGAAAGGGCTACTGTTAAATGCCTCAGACAGTTGTGCTTTGGTGAGGAAAAGATGAGATTCAGTAGAGGAGAGATTATGTTCTACAGATTGAAAATTAGATTTAAGACTGTGAATGTTGCAGAAATTAGTGAAGAAAAAGTTAAGGGAGATGTCAAGATTTTTTGGGTTGATATGGAGAGAACAGTCCGACCTGGGGACATTTATGGTCCCCTCTCTGCAAGGGGACTCCAAGGCTGGATTTGGAGTTGCCATTTTTTTATTTCAAGTGAAGAGTCTGTGTGTAGTAAGTGCTTGTAGTTTTGTGCAAAGTAGGAGAGTTGTCTTTAGAGGGCAGGGTGTGACTGCCCCCTTGAGTTGTGAGACACAAAGGGAAACGTTTAGTGACATCATAATTAGCTTTGATGGAAGTTCAGAGTACTCCGTGAACTGATCCTAATGAGAACTGGTCCAGAACAGAACTAGTGCTATGAGACCTCACTGGGAGTAAACTATTTTGGTCTACTGCCTCCTCTAATGGTTGACACTATATTGTGTGGGAAGGAAGGTCTTTCACCACAGAATCCATAGGATCTCTCTCTCTCTCTCTCTCTCTCTCTCTCTCTCTCTCTCTCTCTCTCTCTCTCTCTCTCTCTCTCTCTCTCTCTCTCTCTGCATTTGATTTAACCACATTCTTGCAGACCTTAAGTAGAAGAGTTATGGGTAAGGAATGAATCAATAAATATAAACCTGATTTATCACTTTTCAAAGGATTTAACATATTTTGCTTAGGACCAGGCTTTCAGTATCACTTTCAGGGAGCAGTGCCTCCATTTATTTGTGGGAGGAGCTTGTGAATACTTTCATGTGGTACATTTTCTAATGATTATAAATGTTTCTATGTCAATAATTTGATCGTAACAGTTAGTAAGGATATGAAATTTAATGTTATGTTCACTGAGCATTTTGTACATTTGCTTACAGAGAGAAGAAACTTTCCCATCTTTGTGCAAACTGGAATTCTTAGAGCTGGACTCACTGTATCTTTCACCAAGAGTAGACCGTATGGTGGCAGCCTTGAGGGCTTCAGGGGTGCTGGTGAACACTTTTACCTCTGGTAACATGTATCCAATCAATGAGTATTTGATCAACAAAACTGACAAAAAGAAATATAGCAAATATGTAAAATTACTTTCAAGTCATTCCCAGTATAATTATATTAATTAACATGAATTGATAACTATTAAATCTGATAACATTTAACATATTACATTAGGTGCTCATGTTTATAAGAGTTATAATTCCATTATATCCAGAATTATATTTTTATATCATTATTATGTTGTTATTACAAGTTGAACCTCCCAAATCCGGCAACCACCTGTCCTTAGATTTGCCGGACCATGGAAAATTCCGAACCATAGGTGGTCCCCAAAACACCCTCTATATACTTACCCTGCATTATATAAGTGTAGCTGTAACATTGTTTTGATATATAATAGTTGTACATGAAAATATACATGCAGAAGTATATAGAAAAACACGTAAATTAAGTTCAGCATGGAAAATTTTTGCCTGTGCCATTATCATCTCACCGGACACAGGGACGTTACCAGTGCGCCAAAGCTTAAACCACTGTATGAGAGCACTGTCTAAATCACTGCTTTTATCCTCCTTAAGTGTTCTACGAACCTCCATGTTGTTTTTGCTCTCACACTCACTGTAAAACTTGTGAAGTTGATTCTTCTGCTGTTTTATATCATAGACGGTTGATGAGCCAATGTTGTACTGTTGGCATAGGGTTTGCACTGAAACACCTTTATGTAGCTTCCTCAATAGGTCCACTTTCTGTTGCACTGATATTGTCATATATTTGCACTTTTTCTTTGGTTCACACACAACACTATCACTTCCTGGTTGCTTGGAAGCCATTTTTATGGGCAAATATTAAAGAAAAAAATGTTTATGCACCTGGGGGGTTGGTGCTTGCAAATGAGCGGCAGCGTGGTACTGATCCAAATTTGACCAAGAATGCTTGGACTCCAAAACAGTACAGCGCTGCTGCTTCCTAGCGACGGTCCGGCAAATTACTCTGGACAATTCAAAAATTCCGGCAAACAAAAATTTTGCCAGATTACAGGTGTTGCCGGATGAAAGAATACCGGATTAAGGAGGTTCAACCTGTACTTATGTTTGATAATGTTGTATCAAGACTGTATCTACTCTGTAGATTGCTTCAATGAATGGTGTTTTAACCTCTTCAGTAACATGACACATTTCCATATTCCTTGTGGTGACTATTTGGTGATTTTGTACAGCTTAACAAACTCATGTGGGAGATTAAAATGGTGAAGACTGTGGTCATTAATCTTGTGACCTTCACAGACTTTTGCAGATGTCAATAAAATGGTCTAATGGTGCACAAATCTTAAGATAAAAATGTGTCCCAGTACCGAAGGGGTTATCGTGTGTGTGTTTTTATTTTCATGTATGTTAGTACTATTTCATTGCTTTTTTGTACTGCTCTCTCCTCTCCTCTCTCTTCTCTCTCTCTCTCTCTCTCTCTCTCTCTCTCTCTCTCTCTCTCTCTCTCTCTCTCTCTCTCTCTCTCTCTCTCTCTCTCTCTCTCTCTCTCTCTCTCTCTCTCTCTCTCTCTCTTTATATTTTTACTGTCTATTTTTTATTCATTGTTTTTATTAAGTTGAAAATGTAATAATGTAATGAATTGTTGAATAAAAGTCTAGGGAGACTCTTGTATTTCATTTTAGCTCCAATATGCATCTGCCTGATCTCTGGAGACTCTTTCGAGTATTTTCGACTTAGTACGTTTTTAAGGGTGGTACATTTTTTAGGACGGGCCATTTTTTGCTAGTTTGACCATTTTTAGGGCCTGTTTTTGGGCTTTGCTAGTTTTTTACCATTTTTAGCGGTTTTTTGGCAAGTAGTGATGTATTTTGGACCGTTTGAGGATTTTTCGGCCAGTATGCTGGTATTTTGGGACCATTTTTAAAATAGAGATTTCTCAGGTTGTGTGAAATAATAAAGTAGACCATGTAGAAGAGTTAGTAGTGAATGGAAGGAGAATTAGGGAAAGGGAGGAAATGATTAGAGAGATAGAAGAGTACTGGAAAGCTATCGGAGGAGTGAATGAGCCAGCTAGGAACTTAGGAAACATCACCCTAGGTAGGAAAATAGAGGAAGGAATGAATGAAGAGATCAGTATGGATGAGATTGAAAGGTATGTAAAGAAATTAAAGAGAGGTAAGGCTCGGGTATCGATGGGATTCTGAATGAATTTTACAGAGAGGGTGGTCGAGGAGTGATTGAGGGGCTGCATGAATTGTTTGGAAGGATTTGGAGGGATGAAAGAGTGCCTGCAACCTGGAATGAAAGTAGAGTGACACTTGTACATAAAGGAGGTAGTAAAAGTAGGAAGGAAATTAAGAACTATAGACCAATAGCAGTGTGTGATTCAGTGTGTAAGATATTCTGTGGTGTGTTGAATGAAAGACTGAGTGAAGTGATAGAAAGAAATAGGGTAATGGGTGAGGAACAGAATAGGTTTAGGAAGGATAGAACAGGTGAGGATAACATGTATGTAGTAAATGAAGTGATAAGGAGAGCGAGAAAGGATGGTAGGAAGAAGTATTTAGCTTTTCTAGACAGAAAAGGCCTATGATAGAGTAGATAG
>NC_059290.1:5101724-5110707 GCF_017591435.1 Portunus trituberculatus
TATATATATATATATATATATATATATATATATATATATATATATATATATATATATATATATATATATATATATATATATATATATATATATATATATATATATATATATATATGAGTGTCACGTGAGTGAGGAGGTTTGAGACCTACGAGGGCTACCACCAGCTTACACTAAAGGTAACAATGCTTGTATAGAACTATGCTCACCGAGAGTGGTTAGTTAGGATTAAGTGTCTTTACTGCAAACAAGGGAGGGAGGAACAGGAGGAGGGGGGGCGAGTATGAGGAGGTGAAGTGGAAAGCAGTGAGGCACAAGAGAACGATTTGTTCAGTAGGCGTTGTGCGGGTAAGACGTGTGATCACCAAGAAGTGTGTCTGCTCGCTGCTTTGTCACCAGTCCGATTAACGTCGTAATGTTTTGCGTGTTGGTCTGGTGGCATTCCTCGCGTGGTGGTGTTATTGTTGGACGTCGGGAAGGTCTGTTTGGCACTAAGGGCGTGTGCGTGTAGTGGAGGACTTTTACCCATTTCTCATGAACAGGAGTATTTGAAAATTCCATAATATGTTAGTGGATAGGTGTTGCTTGATAACCGTTAATCCGCATTGTAAGTTGATATTCCGTAGTGACGAAACGCTTTAGTGTTCTATTAATGGAAGTCGCCTCGTAACATGTTTATTGAGGGCAGCACTCCGTGGCTTGGGTGTGCATTGATTGCGAACACTGCAGTGTGGACGTGTTCACGACAGGGCCTCGGTGTGCATTGATAGCAAGGTTCTAAGGTGCTTTTAGTGGCTCTTTTAGTGCATCTCCACCTCTTTCTCGCTGAGCGGTGGCGCAGATGTAGATCAATCTGTCACAAACCTTGATAGCTACGTGTTTTGCTGTTAGGTTAGTGGGATATTGCGTTGCGTGATGGAGTCGTTGGGCGTCGTGACGTTTCAGCCCGTTTCGATTGTGCTGTGAACCAGTGTACCATTAAATGTATGAACATCAGTTTGCTACGTGTAGGGTTGTTAGGTTAGTGGGAATTTGGGTTGCGTGAGGGAGTTGTTGGGCGCCGTGACGTTTCATCCCGAGTTTCGGATGTGCTGTGAACTAGTGTACCATTAAACGAAAAGCATCGGGCCGAGTGTTACCGTTTTAACGTCATGGTACCCCACATTTTGTTTAATAAATAACGTTTCTGATTTTGAGTTTTTGTGTAAAAGCTTAAAGATGGCTGTGTATAGTTATTATTTTGAGGACAATTATCCAGGATTGTCACTGGTGCACTAAGTAGGAACAATCCAGTAACAAGTTTCGGCGTGCTGTGATGCGCATGCTGAGTACAGCACCACACTATACTAAAACTCAACCGTACCTACCCATAGGGCGTTGGCCATAGTTAAGTCCTTAAGTAATATACGCAGTTGCTCTGTGCAATTTGTCACTATATCAGAGAAATGGTCATGGATTTGGCAAAAAGAATGACTTGACACAGCAGGTAAAGGATGTTTATTGATTGATGATTGGTAACTTTGTTCCAGAAGTGTATACAACAAGGGAGAAGTCGGGTCTTGCCGGCCATCCTCTAAACCTGGGCGAACAAGTCTCAGGCGTCAGTCAGATGGAGCACGTCCCGCCACGAATCTGGCACCGGCGTCCCTACATCTGCTCACTACCAACTTGGTAGAGCCTCTGTTTCACTCGAGCTAACGCGTCAGCTACAGCAACGCTCGAGTCAGACCTGCACCCGCCCAAGCGTCTGAGAAGCCCAGGCATCCTCTTCTGTCTGTGTCCATGTGATAGCAGTCCATCTCCAGGTCGCCCTCTTCAAAAGAGGGCGTTGACAGTGGAGACGTGCGGTCCTGGCGGTCCAGCATAGGTAAGAGCTGGGCCGTTTTAACTACTTCACAAGAGGCGATGAGCGTAGGGTATCAGTAGTTGTTCGGTCTTGGTGTTGAAGGTAATTTAACGAGGGTGATAGAAGCAAAACAAGTAAGGTTCGTAATCATAATAGAATGAGGAATACCGGTGATTTTTTTTTTTTTTTTTTTTTTTTAAGTTTGGACAAAGACTACAAATTATGTAGTGTTGGTTAAAATAGAATGCTCTAAACAAATATTAAACAACGCGCACCCACACACCACACCACACCTCGTCTGTCTTACATTTGAGTGTAAGGTTGTTCATGATTAAAGTGTAAAGGTAAACTTGTATTTGTTACAGGTCCTGCCACTACTGAAGAGAGAACCAAACCAGCGTCTTAATCACACCCAACTTGCGGCAAGAAATTTTCTCTCGTTGCACTGGAAGAAGCCAACGGTCTCGCTGCACCTTCCATGGAGGAATTGGACCCTGCCTCGCACCAGCTCTGCCATGGTAACGTACTGCCATCAAGGGAGGACACTGCCTCGCTGCACCTTCCATGGAGGAATTGGACCCTGCCTCGCACCAACTCTGCCATGATAACGTGCTGCCATCAAGGGAGGACACTGCCTCGCTGCACCTTCCATGGAGGAATTGGACCCTGTCTCGCACCAACTCTGCCCTGATAACGTGCTGCCATCAAGGGAGGACACTGCCTCGCTGCACCTTCCATGGAGGAATTGGACCCTGCCTCGCATCAGCGCTGCCCTGACAAGTGGTGCCATCCAGGAAGAGATGACATATTATATTGCCTTGCTTCATCTAACCTAACCTAACAAATACATGTTGCGAATCACTCTTGTAATGTTATTCCTTCCATGTTCTGATGTGCCCACATAACTGGTGTTATACTTTAATAATAAATAAAGATTAAGGAAATTGATGTTGATGCTTTTATGAATTCTTTGCAATCCTTTTTTTTTTTTTTTTTTTTGAGGAATACCAATGAAATGTCTTCGGAAATCTACTCTGAGAATAACGTAACCTCACCTCAAAAGTATTATCCAAATCTACTCAGGACCCTAACCTCACCTCATACAAGTAGTCTAAACAAGTAGTCTAAAAACCAAACCCAACCTAACCCTCATGAGCATCACAAAATCCAGCTTGACAAATTACAGCTGAACAATCCTTTCCTTTATTTAAGGTGTAAAATCTATAAATTAAATATTCTTCAATAAAGCCTGAGGATATATATATATATATATATATATATATATATACTCAATTGGCCTAAATTCGGCAGAAATAGTAAAAAATGATGCCTAAAATAGCTAAAAGTAGTGGAAAATGGGTACAAAACTGCAGAAAAGCTGCAAAATTAGCAAAAACGCCAAAAAAATGCTGTAAAATCCCTGCAAAACGGCCCCAAAAAGTGTGTTAAGTCATAAATACTCCGAAGAGTCTCCGGAGATACAGCAGATGTATATTTGGGTTAAAGATACAATGAAGAGTCTCCCTTCCTTTCCTTTTATTCAATCAACACACAAGACAAGTCTCTGAAAACTCTACCAAAATTTTCAACTTAGAAAATTTTCACAATAGCACAGAATTCACAGAAAATTTTCACAATAGCAGAATCTCTCGAAAATTTTCACACAATAGCAGAATTTCCTTACAAATTTCTGAAAACTCTACCAAAATTTTCAACTTAGAAAATTTTCACACAATAGCAGATTTCACACAATAGCAGAATTCACACAGCAGAATTTCTTTACAAATTTCTGAAAACTCTACCAAAATTTTCAACTTCATCCCACCTATCATTACCATCCATACATTTGCCTAATATAACAAAAAAAATTATATAAGAACATGGGTAGTGTTTTGAGAGCATTTTCATTGCACAAGTCTTGTTGGTATAATTTCTAAATACATTCTGAGACCATTTTCATTGCAAAAGTCTAGGAGGAGCAATCAACTCTAAAATTTAAGCATTTCACAATGGCACTGCTCTCAAACAGCATGTTGTCCCTTGCAACACTATAGTCACCATAAATATACAAAACACAGACCATCATTCTGGAGCCGCATTCTACACAGTCACCCTCAAGTCTCACTGAATGCCTGACCATCACTCCACTGCTGGTCTTCCGGCTCATTACTTGTCAACTTGATATATGTATAGAAAGAAAAAAGCCCTTGACATAATTTTCTACAATTTCAATTGTTTTGACATCATAACACTACTTTGGGAATAGTTAGACTGTGTATCCCAACAATATAAACATGACAAACAGAATTACACAAGACACATGCAGGCCACGCAGGGCAAGGTTTGTTTGAGTTTGGGAAAAACTGATCATACCCCTCTCGGCAGTCATCTGTAATGGTAAACTAGTGCATAAAAGAAGGACATTATTTAGTCAACTTTACAGATATTTATCATTAATTAATATTAAAAACTGTCGGGGATCATGCTATGGTACATACAGTCAAGCTCCCACCATGTTGACAAGAGCTTTAAGACGGTGGTTGGCAGCACTACAACAGATTGAACCCTGTCTTGGCACCTATAAGGAGTCACACGGTTAGGGCCTCTCATACAGGGACTTGTGTCTAAAATACACCATTTTGTCTCGCTACGATCACGTCACTAGCTATGACAGTTTGTAGAACACGGCCCCTGAAATCTTACACAGAACAGTAACAGCAAAGCTCTAAAAAGTTAAGAAACTTACTATTTAATCTGGCTAAACATTCTCACTCAAAAATGTATATAAACCTTATTACACACAACATTTTTTTCCCTAAATGAAAGACATTGACATCAAGGAATGACTGGCACACTTGCTCACAAAGCTACACACACTCACACGCACCTTGCAGTGTTGACTAATATTCCATCTGCAGGAAGTGCAATGGACAATGTTTCATGTCTGTACAATCTGGACTATTAAGACTGACACAACTAGATCATGTTAATAAACAAAGACCTTCAAACAAATCTTCATAATGTAAAATCTCTCATAAGTCACTTTTTATACAATACAAATCTCACAAACCATTACTCCTTATAGCTAAATATACGCTTACATGTAATGAAGTGATTTGGTGCATAATGTTAGGTCATGAAATCTATAAATATGAATGATGACACATAATCCTTCAGTTAAAACTGTGTGAACTACTTTCCACAAAAAAAGTAAGCCAAAACTAATGATGCTGTGAATGTTGAAGCATCCTCCATCCTTGCCACTCCCTGTCTTGCACTCGGCACACACGTTTATGAAAGCAGTGTGCGGTGTGCTGCTGGACCTCCACAAGCCTGCAACAAAAGAAAGGAGTCAACAAAAGTTCATGTTTTGCAATCATTTACCTTCATGTCATCTT
Source organism: Portunus trituberculatus (assembly GCF_017591435.1). Lineage (NCBI taxonomy): Eukaryota > Metazoa > Arthropoda > Malacostraca > Decapoda > Portunidae > Portunus > Portunus trituberculatus. Next base: position 5,106,966 of record NC_059290.1, read on the forward strand.
GTCAATCTTAAATTGTGAAAACTATTCACTTGTAATCATATTTGTAGTACTGGAAAGATTATAAAAAAAAAAAGACAAGCAAAGCCACACTACTTTTTTTTATGCAAGAGGGAAACTAACCAAGGGTAACAAAAGTAAAAAAAAAAAAAAAGGCCCACTTGAATTATTGCAAGTTCACTAAAAGATTGGTACAGAATTAGCCAAAAAGACAGGGACAAATGTCTTCAAACCTCCCTCTTAAAAGACGTCAAGTCGAAGGAGGATGGAAATACAAAAGCATGCAAGGAGTTCCAGAGTTTACCAGAGAAAGGTCTGAATGATTGAGAATACTGGTTAACTCTTGTATTAGAGAGTTGGACGGAATAAGAATAAGAGGAAGAAGAAAGCCTTGTGCAACGAGGCCGCAGGAGTAAGGAAGGCATGCTGTTAGCAAGATCAGTAGAGCAGTTACCATGAAAATAACGATAAGATAAAAAAGAGATGCAACATTTCAGCAGTGAGAAAGAGGCTGAAGACAGTCACTGAGAGGAGGGGAGTTGGTTAGATGAAAAGCTTTTGATTCCACCCTATCTAACAATGCTGTGTGAGTGGAGCCCCCAAACAAGCAAAGAGTACTTCATACAAAGACAGATAAGGCCCTTGTACAGAGTTAGCTGTTGGAGGGGCGAGAAAAACTGGCGACAATGTCAAAATAACTATATACTTGACAACTTGTTTGCCTTACTTGGAGTGCAGCAAAGTGTGTGTGCCACTCCCTTCTTGAAACTCTGGAGCACCTTCATGTGTTCAATAAAGTGCTGGGCAGGATTACAAAGAGGCGCTTCCCTCAACGCCACGCCACCAGTGCAGCACGTCCTGTGGGGGAAACGCAAACCATCATTGCACTCACCAACAAACACCCAGGGAACATGTGCAATTCAGCCACTCATCCCTCCTTACAGATACAAACACCACCACTTACAAACACACAAACTGCACTCACCAATGCTTAACAAATAAATACAAGTCAGCCACTCATCTCTCCTTCCTCCTCAGACAGAGATGCCTCCACAGAGAAATCAATACCACACAAATCCATCATATTCATCTTTGACAGACACAAAGCTCAGAGAAAAATTGAGAATCTGTACATCTTACAATTCAATCATTTTATCTTGTCTTCATTACAAAATTTCACAAACTTTAACTGTGCACGCACACACACACACACACACACACACACACACACACACACACACACACACAGATAGGTAGTTTATTAGCCACAAATGATATAAACACAAATAATTGATTCTTAAATTTACGTTTCTAGAGTTATTGTTTACAAAACTAAGCTTGCCCTTTTCATATGAGCCCGTAAGTGTAAGTAAAGGAAACATACTCATGTTATTTTGAAATACAAATAGATGTCATTAAAAACTAGGTCACCCATCTCTCTCTCTTTCTCTCTCTCACACACACACACACACACACACACACACACACACACACACACTTCAGTTCAGCTGGTAGTAGTCACCACGCCACCACCACAACCATTGCCACTGCCACTGCCACCACCACCACCACAACACACCACACCACACCACCACGACCACCACACACCAAAACATACCACATCACACCACCACCACCATCACCGCTACATTCACACCACCACCACTATTACCATCACGCCCGTACACCACACCACCACCACTACTACTACCACCATTACCATCACCACCATACACCACACCACACCACCACCACTACTACTATCACTATTACCACCACTACCACTACCATCATTACCATCACCACCATACACCACACCACACCACCACCACTACTACCACCATTACTATCACACACCATACCACACCACCACCACCACCCGCGCTTGCACCCTCTCCAGTCTCCACCAAACACCAACCGGCTCCTGCCCCGCTCCCACCCAGACCAACCCCGCCCCGCTCCAGCCACCCTGCCACCCGCTACAGCGGAAACTATTCTATAAACGTATTTTGTGATTTTCTCGGGTTTTGCATGTGTTTTTAGGTGTTTTCTGGACTCTGGGAGTAGGAGGAGGTGCAGGAGGTGGATATGGAAGGGAGAGGTGGAGTGTGGGAAAGAGGGCGAAGGAGTGGAGTCACTCCCCAAACGTGCCATAAAAACCATCTCGGCGTAGGAGTTCAAATATTTCTCCTTTATAAATGGAGTTGGCGTTATTCTGAGATCTGATTTTTTATTAACAAAGTAAAACCTCGTCAACTATCATGCAGCCCATTAACAGGGCTATACATAATTATAAATCTAATAAATTTAAGTGCTTATCTAATCTGTTTTAAACATTGTCAAACTAGTGCTATTTACAACCGTCTCTGGCAATGCATTCCAGAAGTCTACCACCCTATGACTAAAGAAATATTTTCTTATATCTAACCTGCAGCCTTGCTTTCTAATCTTCCTGCCATGATTTCTAGTCCTACTTCCTCCTCTAAGGTAAAGAAAGATCTCACATCTATGTAGTTTGTATCTGAGAACATTTTAAATAACTCTATCATATCCCTCTTATACATCTCCTCTCAAATGAAAACATGTTTAATGCCTTTAATCTATCTCTATACTCCAGGCGCTTAAAGCTGGTATCATCCTAGTTGCTCTTCTCTGAACTGCTTCTAACATGTTGATATCCTGCCTATAGTGGGGTGACCAGGCCTGTATGCAATACTCTAAATGGGGCCTAACATAGGAATTATATAAGCTACGCACCACTTCCTTACTTTTATAACTAACATTTCTATTTATAAAACCCAGGATCCTATTTGCCCTATTTCTTGCTTCTAAACATTGCTTTGAAAATTTCATAGTCCTGTCTATCACTACTCCTAAATCCTTTCCTTCCTCTACTGCCTCTAGCCAACATCCCTCCATCTCATAGTTAAAGTTTGTGTTGTCTTTACCTAAATGCATAACCTGACACTTTTAGAATTAAACTCCATCTGCCACCTGTCTGCCCATGCTATCAGCCTGTCCAGGTCTCGTTGTATTCTGTAATTGTCCTTTTCACCCTGTACTGCACATGCTATCTTAGTATCATCTGCAAACTTTGATACTTTGCTACTAATTCCTATATCTAAATCGTTAATGTACACCAAGAAAAGAAGAGGTCCTAGCACTGATCCTTGGGGTACCCCACTAACCACTTCCTTCCACTCAGACATTGCCCCATTTAATACTACTCTGTTTCCTATCAGAAAGCCATTCACTAATCCAATCAACTAACCTACCCCTATCCCATGTAGTCTCAATTTGTACACTAGCCTCCTATGCGGTACCTTATCAAACGCCTTGCTAAAATCTAGATATATAACATCTATGCTATTTCCATCATCTAACTCCTTGGTAATATATTCTAAGATATCGAGCAAATTTGTAAGACAGGACCTCCCTGATCTAAAGCCATGTTGGGTATCTCTAATTAATCTATTCTCATTTAAATGCTCCCAAATACTACCCTTAATGATTTTCTCTAGTATCTTACATACTATACTAGTTAAACTGATCGGTCTATAATTATTCGCATCATCCTTCCTACCTTTTTAAATATTGGAGTAACATTAGCTAACTTCCAGTCCTGAGGTATCTCAGCAAACCTAAGTGATCTTTCAAAGATTAACTTAAGTGCTTCAGAAATACTGTCTACACCCTCCTAAGTACTCTGGCATGTAGCTCATCAGGACCACTAGCTTTCCTATCG
>NC_059290.1:5111207-5120045 GCF_017591435.1 Portunus trituberculatus
CAGTAGTCACCTGCCGCCCGGTGGAATACTCCAGGAGAGGTACTTACGGGGATGTAGGCAGTGCTGCAGACTGAGTGATTCCCGTGTCCTCTCTTCCCGGTTCCTTTGTGGTCTCATTTATACAATTGAGCAGCTGCAGCCTGCCCTCTAAAGACAACTTCTACTACTTCCTACACTACACTACAACACCTTACACTTTTACACTCTCTTCAAATCAAAATTTAATAATGGCTTCACCACGCCCTGCCTCAGAGTCCCCTCTGGGAGGGACCATAAATGTCCCCAGGTCGGACTGCCCCTCTGCTGTCGACCTTGGGTGTCTTGACACTTCATCTAATACTTTCACTATCAATTTCTGCAACATTCGTGGCCTTCGTTCTAATTTTCAATCTGTGGAACACCACCTCTCCTCTACTAAACCTCATCTTCTCTTCCTAACCGAAACACAGTTGTCTGTGACTACTGACAGCAGCCCTTTTCTGTTCCTCCTACTTGCTCTATCCTCATTTTCAATCCAAAGCTGGATGTTGCGCATACGTGCGTAACGACACCACTTGCTCTCGTGCCCACAATCTTGAATCTTCAGAATTTTCTACCATCTGGCTAAGACTTCAATGTCACTCTCTAACTAAATTCATCTGTGCTGTATACCTCTCACCTAATTCCTCTGACTATGTAAAATTCTTTGACTATTTGACTTCCAAGGTGGAGCACATCTTATCTCACTTTCCTTTTGCTGAGATCTCCATTTTAGGGATTTCAATGTTCACCACCAGCTTTGGCTTTCATCTTCTTTCACTGACCAACCTGGTGAACAAACCTTCAACTTTGCTATCCTTCATGACCTAGAGCAGCTAGTGCAGTTCCCTACCCGTATTCCTGACCGCCTTGGAGACACGCCCAACATTCTTGATCTTTTCCTAACCTCCAACCCTTCTGCTTACTCTGTTAAACTTTCCTCTCCGTTGGGCTCCTCCGACCACAATCTAATTTCCGTTACCTGTTCTATCACTCCAGTGCAGCCTCAGGACCCGCCTAAGCGGAGGTGCTTCTGGCATTTTAACTCTGCTAAGTGGGAGGAACTAAGGCAGTACTATTCTGATTTCCCTTGGGATGATTATTGTTTTCATGTCAGAGATCCTTCTCTTTGTGCCGAGCGCATAACAGAGGTGATTATCTCTGGCATGGAGCTATACATTCCTCATACTTTCTCTAACCCTAAAGCTAAAAAGCCTTGGTTTAACTCTGCTTGTTCTCGTGCTGTCAATGATAGAGGCGGCTCACAAACGGTTCCGTAGCCATCCAACTGCTGAAACTCATGCCCTATATATTTCTGCCCGTAATCATGCCAAATCTATTCTCCAACTTACTAAAAACTCTTTCATCAATAGAAAATGTCAAAGTCTTTCCAATTCTAACTCCTCTCGAGATTTCTGGCATCTAGCCAATAATATCTCTAACAACTTTACTTCTTCGTCTTTCCCTCCTTTACTTCATCCAGATGGCTCTACAGCTGTCTCTTCTTTTCTAAAGCTGAACTCTTCGCTCAAACCTTTGCTACCAACTCAACTTTGGATGATTCTGGGCATATTCCTCCTACTCCTCCACCCTCTGACTACTTCATCCCTAAAATTAAAATTCTTTATAAAGACGTTTTCCTGGCCCTCTCTGGCCTTGATTCTCGGAAGGCTTACGGTCCGGATGGAGTCCCTCCTGTTGTTCTCAAAAACTGTGCTTCCGAACTCGCTCACTGCCTGGTCAAACTCTTTCATCTGTGTCTCTCTACTTCTATTTATCCTTCTTGCTGGAAGTTTGCTCACATTCAACCTGTCCCTAAAAAAGGTGACCACTCCAATCCTTCTAACTACCGCCCTATAGCTTTGATTTCCTGCCTTTCTAAAGCCTTTGAGTCTATCCTTAATAGGAAGATAATGAGGCATCTATCAGCTCACAACCTTCTCTCTGATTGCCAGTATGGTTTCCGTAAAGGCAGATCTACTGGTGATCTTCTTACTTTCCTAACTGAATCTTGGTCATCCTCTTTTAGGGACTTCGGTGAAACCTTTGCTGTCGGCCTTGACATATCGAAAGCCTTCGATAGAGTCTGGCACAAATCTTTAATTTCTAAACTACCCTCCTACGGATTCTATCCTTCTCTCTGTACCTTCATCTCCAGTTTCCTTTCCGATCGTTCTATTGCTGCTGTAGTAGACGGTCACTGTTCTTCCCTAAAACTATCAACAGTGGTGTTCCACAGGGTTCTGTCCTATCACCCACTCTCTTTCTATTATTCATCAATGATCTCCTAAATCTGACTCAATGCCCTATCCACTCCTATGCTGATGATACCACCTTGCATTATTCAACAGCGTTCAACAGACGCCCAACCCAACAACAATTAAATGACTCAAGGCGAGATGCTATAGGACGCCTAACTTCTGATCTTTCACTTGTTTCTGATTGGGGCAGAGAAAACCTGGTTTTGTTCAATGCCTCAAAAACTCAATTTCTACAACTATCTACTCGACATAACCTTCCAGACAACTATCCTCTCTTCTTCAATAACACTCAACTTCCCTCTCCTCTACATTAAACACACTCGGTCTATCCTTCACTAAAAATCTAAACTGGAAATTTCACATCTCTACTCTTGCTAAATCAGCTTCCAAGAAGTTAGGTGTCCTGTGGCGTCTTCGTCCATTTTCTCTCCCTCCCAGCTGCTTGCTCTGTACAAGGGCCTTATCCGCCCGTGTATGGAGTATGGCTCTCATGTCTGGGGGATCCACACACAGCTTTACTAAACAAGGTGGAATCTAAAGCTTTTCGTCTTATCAACTCTTCTCCTCTAACTGACTGTCTTGATTCTTTAAGTCACCGCCGCAATGTTGCATCTTTATCTGTCTTCTACCGCTGTTTTCATGCTGTCTGCTCTTCTGAACTTGCTAACTGCATGCCTTCCCCCTCCTGCGGCCTCGCTGCACAAGACTCTCTACTTCTTCTCATCCCTATTCTGTCCATCTTCCTAATGCAAGAGTTAACCAGTATCTTCACTCCTTCATTCCCTACACTGGTAAACTCTGGAACTCTCTACCTGTGTCTGTATTTCCACCTGCCTATGACTTAAACTCTTTCAAAGAGGAGTGTCAAGACACCTCTTACGTTAACTGGACCCTCCTTTTAGATTTTTTGTTTTTCTTTCTCCTACTTTCCTCTTAACAGGGCCTGGCAACCAGCGGGATTTTTTTTTCCAACACTTTGTTTTCCCTTGGCCAGTGCCCTTGTAATGTAAAAAAAAAAAAAAAAAACGGCTCTGCATCGCAACGCATCAACATCAGGCAGTGAACCGGCGCCCAGGGTGCTTAACATCAGTGCGCTGGACAAATGTAGCCACGACATGTCCCCGGCAGACTTCCGCACCTGGCGGCGCTCCGTAGAAGACTGGTTGAGGCTGAATGAGGTGTCTGAGCTGTAAGGCGGCTCAGGTGAGACTCCCCTGTGCCCCGCACAGTGGGGTCGAGCTAAACTAGGTACAGGAGCATATGAACCTATGAGACGCCACGTGTAAGGTTCGGACGTGGTGCCGGTGCGTGGTGTAACGACCTTAACGACCCAACCCTCCATTGCAGCAAAACCCCGTAAGTGCAGAAACAAAAAACAAAGAAGTGAGAGCAATGGAGGGGCGTGCTGCAATACATATAAGAAAGGGCTGACAGAACAACAAGCTAAGGGAGACCAGGGGAGGAGACGGAGGCTTGGAGATAGCGAGGGGCGCGGACCGCCCGTCGTGGCCGTGTCGGGTGAGGAGGCGGTGGTGCCCCGTCGTCGCAGGCGAGGTCTGCCCCGTGGGAGTCGCACGCAGGTGAAGCCACCGGAGGAGCGCCCGGGGAGGCGGGCCGGAGATGACGTCGGTTCCGAAGGATGCCCGCCCACTGCCGTGTAGGCGGATGAGGTACTGGCGTGGAGCTGGCGTGTCGACCACGGTACCGAGGCGGTCCCACTTCCCCGTCTGCTGGTTCTGGATACCCACGCGATGCCCGACGGGGATAGGGTCCAAGGGACGAGTCACCCTGTCGAATCTTGTGGACATGACCTCTCCTGTGCGGGCCATGGCCCTCTCGCGTCTCCGTAGCAACCGCTCCCAGTGCTTGCTGACGCGGTAGTGCTGCGCGGCGACAGGTACGGTGTCCGCAGCTGCCGGCCCATGAGCAGCTGAGCGGGAGAGACGCCGGTGTCCTGGAGGGGCGTGTTGAGGTACTGAAGGATGGCCGCAGCGACTGCGTCACAGTCGAGCGATCCACCGGTCCCGTATTCCCGCGAAGCAGCCGTTTGGCAGATTTGACCGCCACCTCAGCGCGACCGTTGGATTGCGGGAAGTGAGCAGAGGAGATGCGCAGCTGCACCGCCACGAGGAGAGGAAGGCCCGGACATCGGTGCTCACGAAGTTGGTGCCCCCATCGCAAGACAAGACCTCCGGGATGCCGAATCGCCTGAACCATCTGCGGAAGATAGGAATCAAACGGGCGCTGGTAGAGGTCATGAAATGCTCCACCTCCAGCCACCCGGTTAGTCGGTCTGCATACGCTGCGTACACTACCCCTGACAGGTGGAAGAAGTCGACCACTGCTTCCTGAAATGGATAGAGGGGAGGAGGGGTGGCTATGAGTGGCTCTGCTGGGACAGAAGGGGCATTGATGTCGCACGTCTGGCATTGCCGCCGTTTCTGCTCCACTTCAGCGTCGATTCCCGGCCAATAGACGGCTTGTCTGGCCCGGCGCAGCATAGAGTTGGCCAGGACAGAGCGGCGCAGAGCAGAGGGAATCACCACACGGAGATGGCCGTCATCAGTGGCGTACATGACGACGTCCCCGTGGCAAGACAGGTGCCGTCTCATCCGGTAGTAAGGTCGAAGAGGGAGCGGTTCCTGGTCCTTGCGGGGAGCCCAGTCATCAGCAACGACGCGAGCGTGGAGGAGTCTGTAATCCTCATCCTGGCGCGCTTCGGCCTCCACCATACTGAGGTCCACGACGACGCCTTCGTCGCACTCCAGGGCGCAGGCGGTGGCAGCTGCCACGGCCGAGCAGGTCATTTCGTCCTCAGCCAGATCCGTCTCGTCGGGCTTGCCTCGGAGCATGGGGTAACGGGACAGCGTGTCAGCCGCGCGGTTGGCTTCACCCTTCAGGTATTTGACATTAAAGGTGTACATGAGGGTTTTCCTTGAGACTTAACACGCGTGGATTGGTGATATCTTTGAGTTCCTTATCATAGAAAATCTTCGTGAGAGCGCGGTGGTCCGTGATGAATGTCAAGTTAGGGCAGCCCAGGAGAAACAGACGGGCTTTTTCAGGCACCAGACAATAGCCAAGGCTTCGCCCTCCAGCGTGGAGTAATTCTGCTCTGCCGGGGTTAAGTGACGACTGCCACAGAGAGCCAGCTTCCAGCCGCCCGGGCAGCAGAGTGGAGTTTCGAGCGTGACGCACTGACAATACTGCTGCATGATGACGAAGCTGATGCCGCGCCGGCTGTAGTCTGTGAACACAGCGGTGGGGCGAGTGACGTCGTAGTACTGGAGTCCCTCCTCGGCTGGTTGACCGATCGTGCGCTGCGTTGCCTCGAATATTGCCTGCAGCTGGCTGTCCCAGTACACTGTCCTGCCAGATGGCCTCTTGAGGAGTTCTCTGAAGGGCTCCATGAGAGGGCGACGCCGAGGAACGGGGCTACCTGGTTCACGAGCCCGAACCAGGATCTTATGTCTGTCAGCGAGGGACGAGGAGGCATCTGGAACTTCGTAATACTGCTCAGGAGATCCGGACTCGGGCGTAGTCCTCCCACCCAAGCAGGTATCCTGCAAGGACACCGTCCGCCTGCAGAACCGGAACTTGTCGGGGCGGAGCGTGATGCCGTTCTGAGCACATGTGAGCAGGAGATGGTAGGTGTGCCAAAACGCGTCTGCAACATTGTGGTCGTAGAGGGTGTGTCATCTACGCACTTCAATTTGCGAGGACGCCTGATATCACGTCGTCGAAACGCTTGGTGAATGCATCTTGCGCTGCACAGTGGCCCATGGGCGTACGTCGGTACCGGAAGCGTCCCCACGGGTGATGAAAGTGGTAAGCTTCTTGCTCTCCTCATCCAAAGGTATTTGATGGTAGCCAGAGAAGGCATCCGCTACGGTTTTATAGGTGTGCTTGGGAACGGTGGTGATGGCATCGAAGGGCGGCCGGGTGTGATGAGTCTCTCGCAGGCTTGCCTTGTTGAGCCGCTGGTAGTCAACTGTTCTGCGCGGCCGCCCGTCCCTCTTAGGCACAACCACCATGCGGGAGCACCACTCCGTGGGTTCACCGGCAGGGACAGGCTCGATGATGCCCCTTCTCACGTCGTCCTCCAGCTGCTTGTGCACGTCATCGTAGAAGTGGTGAGGACAGACGCCGGTGTGTGCAGGGCAAGTGGCTGGGCGTCGGCGCGTAGGTGAATGTGGTGAGGGGCCCGGCCATGGTGGTAGGGGCGTCCGATGCACGTTGAATGTTGAGCGCCCGAAGTGATGCAGGAGCCACTGCTCCAGGAGGCCCACGTTGTCCTCGGTGAGGGCATAAGGCGCCTGGGTGGGTGTTGCGGGTAGTTGCTGGTCCTCCCCCTGGGCCAGGGCACCCACAGTTGCCCGTGCAGTGGGAAAGTCCGCTGGTAACAGGCCCAGTGCCTTACACACGTCCAGCGACAAGTACAGCTGCTGCACGCCCTCGGCAAAGTACAGGTAGGCCCGTGTGGTGCGTCCGCCCACGCTGAATGTGCGTGCTGCCTCCGAACACTTGCAGGCGCCCACCAGCAAGGTGTTTGATGCTCACAGCTGTGTCTTGCAAGTCGCGCTGACTCACCCCGAGCTCACGCATAAGCTGGCGTCCGCCATACACACCTGGGCGCCGGTGTCCGCGACAGCCAGGACCGATTGCTGATTTATGTCACCGGGAGGCCACGGTAACGTACAGGCAGGGCTGGGTGGAGAGACGTGCTTCTGCGATCATGGCGCTGGCCATCGCGTCCTGATTCCGCGGCTTCCTTCTCGATCTGCAGAGCCTTTGGATGTGCCCCACCTTGCCACAGGCACGGCAGGTGAGGTGTCGCACCGGGCAGGTGGCCTTGCCGCCGGTATGGTGTCCACCGCAGCTACCACACGGGGAGCCGGCCCGGGCTGAGGCGATGACGTCGTCCGTGGTAGTCGCGGCGGTACAGATGTCTGCAGCGACCACTGGCTCATGCTGGGGTCCTGGGGCAGCGTCTCTGGGCTGCCTCATATGCTATGCAGTGAGTCCTTAGTGTCTCCACATCGCCGAACTGACCACAGGACTGGAATACATCGCGCCTGAGGGCAGGCTCACGGAGCCCCACAACTAGCTTGCGTACCAACACGTACTCGCTGAGGTCACTCTCGCAAGTAGGGCACTCAAGCACAGTCCATGGCCCTCTGGGAACACCTGGTGAAGTATTCCCTCACTGGTTCGCCGGGGGCTTGCGTTAAGTTGAAGAACGCGCTCCAGCACGCCGCCTGGCTGCACTCCTTCAGGACTTCCTTGCCCACTACGTCCAGGGCCGCTGCGGGGGACAGTGCGGTCCACTTGTTTCGCGGATACCTGGCATCCAGCGCCTTCTGGACGGCGGGGACGCACAGCAGGCGAATGTAGCAGACACCCTGTTGGTCCTTCACCTCATTCAGCCTCAACCAGTCTTCTACGGAGCGCCGCCAGGTGCGGAAGTCTGCCGGGGACATGTCGTGGCTACATTTGTCCAGCGCACTGATGTTAAGCACCCTGGGCGCCGGTTCACTGCCTGATGTTGATGCGTTGCGATGCAGAGCCGTGACGGCGCTGTCGGGTAGAACCAGGGTGGGTGGAGCAGGACTGGCCCTGTGTCGCCGTGTGGCCGGTGTGAACCGTGGGCGGGCAGGCGGCGCCATCAAATCCTACTCACTGCGCCAAGCTAGAGCGAGAGCAGGCAGACAGGTGTCTGAGCTGTAAGGCGGCTCAGGTGAGACTCTCCTGTGCCCGGCACAGTGGGGTCGAGCTAAACTAGGTACAGGAGCATATGAACCTATGAGACGCCACGTGTAAGGTTCGGACGTGGTGCCGGTGCGTGGTGTAACGACCCTTAACGACCCAACCCTAACACATAGAGAGAAATAGAGGAGAGAAAAAAGATGTGGGGGAGAGAGGAGAGTTGGAGGGAAAGAGGGAGAGGAAAGCAATGACAACCACTTCCTTGAGGCAAAAACAAGGTAGCCAGGCGCTGACTTGTTTCCTCCCTCCTCCCATCCCTTCCAACCCACCTTCCCTCCCACCTCCTCCCCTCCCTCCTTCCATCCTCCCTTGTTCCTCCCCTAACCATCCATGGGAACCATTTCGCGTGGCGTGAGAGGGAAGGGGAAGGAAGGAGAAGGGGGAGAAGGAGAGTTGGAAAGGTAAAGGAAGGAAAGAGGGGAAGAGAAGAACGGAAGAAGGTACAGTAAAGGCAGGGGAAGGAGAGATTAGTGATAGAGAAGGAAAGAAACAATGAATGAAGGAAGGAAGGAAGGTTTATATATAGTGAGGGAGGCAAAGAAGGAAGAGAGGACAAGATGGGGAACGGAAAGAAAAGGAAGGAAGGGAGGTAATGGAAGGAGCGGAGGAAAAAAGATGCAAAACAAGGAAACACAATGAGAAATGATAGTAGATTAATAAGTGAGAAAAAGAGAGCGATTAAAGACAAGGGAAAATAAGAAAGCAAGAAAAGATAATGAAAAAAATGTAGAAAACTTGAAGAAAAGATCAAAAGGAATGGGAAAGAGAGGGAAAAGGAAGACTAGCAGAAAGT
>NC_059290.1:5120545-5174985 GCF_017591435.1 Portunus trituberculatus
TATATATATATATATATATATATATATATATATATATATATATATATATATATGTTGTAACAATGTGAAACATATGGTAGATGGATAGAAAGAACCCAGGAGTAGTATATATATATATATATATATATATATATATATATATATATATATATATATATATATATATATATATATATATATATATATATATATATATATATATATATATATTTGGCAAATAATCAAGAAAAAAAAAAAAAAATATGAAAGGCGACTCAAGGGAGAAAATACAAGGAAACAATAGCAAAATGGTAGCCCACTATAATTTTTTTCTTATACTCACTTTCATTTTCGTAACTTAACTTCCTCTCTCAAAACCCTTCGTTTTATCATCCTCTTTTCTATAGAAAATCAGGACTCACCTGTCATTCGGCAACGACCATTCTCACCTGGACTTTCAGTGCAACTAGACCTACACCACTCTGCTCCTCACCAGCCAGCCAGCAAGATTTCTACTGGAAATAATATCTGTCCACTCACGACCACCTTCACGGACTTAGTCTCTTTTTGGACTTGGTCTCAGAGCGAGCTGCTGGACTCTGTCAGCACCTGTGTACCATGAAACCCTTAAGGTTGAGTCCGCCCTTGTGCGAGTCCTTACTTATGACATAAACTCTGGAGTCTTCCCCACACATAGACACACCTCTTGCCCAGGATTGGGAATTGATATCGGAGGCCCTTCGCCGTTCGCAGGAACCGCCCTCTGAGTTCGAAGTACCTGATTCCACTCACTGGCTATTGCAGGGGTTTCTCTTACTATCAGTTTTCTTTTTTCAACTTCTTTTGCCCAATAGCTGGACAACCATGGTACAAAGGTGAATCCCTTGTGGGGTCTCTTAGAGGGGTGCTTTAAGGAAGCAGTCATTTGGGCCAGTACGGTGTCAAGAAAGTCTCCCCAGGAAGCAACTTCCCCCAGCCTTGTGACACCTATCAACAGGCGAAGGCTGCGGGAGGGAAAGTGTTAGGCAGTCCTTTCCCTAGCTGCCAAGCAAAGGCACCAGGCCGGATTTCGGGCTGGCTTGCCTCTGACCAGGGATATCGAATAGTGATTAATCCTGGCCAGAGACTGCTTAGTCCATATCCGTTCTGGACCGCACGCAAAAAACTGACACTCTACACATTTATACACACTTTTTTTTGTATAAAAGCTCTCTCCACTACATTTTTGACATCGAAACTGACACACATTTTACGTTGTGTCTACGCCTTTACTACTATATTACTGGCGTAAATCACATACATGGGAAGCAAAAAAAAAAATATATATAAATAAATAAATAAATAAAAAAAAAAAAAAACATGCCAAGAGTTAAAATCAATCTTAAGATTCCAAGGATCAAAGAAGACATTCTATCCTTCTTTAAATTTATAGTCATGATATATTTATCACTAAACTGATTCCAGTCAAATCTAGATTCGTGGTCATCACTTCAGCTGACGAAGATCAGGACAAGATCTTTCATATGCAAAAATCTAAGTCCTTAGCGGAAAACGAACTCTATCCACAACTACCACCAGAATTAAGAGCAAAAAGATCAGTAATCATATTCAATGTTGACCCATATATTTATAAAAATACTGAAGAAGAGATAATGGAAGAACTAAAACAACATAATTCCTGAATAAGTAACATTAATGATGTTTTCAAGTTTCCAAAATCCAAAACTATCAAGACCACATTTGACCAAGCTGCGTTGGCACCTAAGGCATCACAGCAATGACTCATACTATTTCATTTGAGCATACCCAGACATTAAATACAAGAAAAGTTCTATGAAATCCAAACATGCTCCCGATGTTATGCGATCGAAGGTCACTTTACCAATGCATGTCCAAAAAAATAAATACTTTGAAATCTACTCTGAATGTGCTGGAATGGACCGTACATAGCGAGAGTGCAGCAGCACTATGAAAATTGAAATAGAGACAACGAAAGGTAATATTGTTATTGCCACTTTATAACAACAACCTCTCCGTACATTTATCGCAATTCCAGACTTTATTACACTATTCAGAAGAAATACATCAGTTTACATGAGTGCTGATCTCAATGTCAATCACCCACGTTTAGGCTACCAACATTCGAATAGCAAAGGTAAACAAATACACACACTCATTCATAACAGAACGCCGCACCACATAGGCCCAAACTTTCCAATATTTTATACTCAGGGAAGAGGAACAACTGACATCATTCTTACAAATTATACAACACATCACAATATTTACTCAATCCCCGGTCCACTCATCACCAGTGATCACATCCTGATTGTTACAACTATCACAGCTTCACCTATATTAATTCCTGCTCCGCTTAAACACGATACACATCACGCACACTAGAAAAAAAAAATCAAGGAACATATCATAAGTAACCTAAATAATGACAAATTAAATCACAAAGATCTGGAGGAGATAGATACTGCAGGAATCAAATGGCAAGACACTATATTAAAAGCAGTCAAGAAACATCCCACTCACGAGCTATCATCAACTACCTACACTTAAACACAGTGAAGAAACTAAACAAATACTGGAGAGATTTTATGAATTAAAACAACAATCAACACTACACAACTGGAAAGTTTATCACTATAGAACTTATAGGTACCTCCAAAACATTTTGACTGAGAGATTGGTAGGAGAGCCCGCTGTGGTACAGTGGAACCATGCGTGCTTTGAGGGCCGAGGGGTCTCCAAGCTCACGGGTTCGAATCCTGTCCACGGTCCGAGTGTAGGCAGGGCTTCCTCACTTGGGGCAACAGTTTCCTAGCGAGTGGGCTTTGAGATAGGAGACACCAGAAAAAGTATCTTCTTTAGCCCATGAATTCCCGTGAAAAGCCCACATGGTATAAATAAAAAAATAATAAATAAAATAACAGAAGCTGGCAACTGTTAGTTATTGTGGTCTCAAATTCTTATTGGAACCCGGAGAAAATTTTTGTGAAAAATAAAATGATCACAGGAATAGCACACCTGAACCACGCTATGTATTAATAAAAAAAAAAATAAATAAATCAATAAATCAATCAATCAATCAAAAGATATATATATATATATATATATATATATATATATATATATATATATATATATATATATATATATATATATATATATATATATATATATATATATATATATATATATATATATATATATATATATATATATATATATATATATATATATATATATATATATATATATATATATATATATATATATATATATATATATATATATATATATATATATATATATATATATATATATATATATATATATATACATACATATATATATATATATATATATATATATATATATATATATATATATATATATATATATATATATATATATATATATATATATAGATAGATAGATAGATAGATAGATAGATAGATAGATATAGGTAAAAAAGAACTGTATCGGGAACACTGGGCATGAATATGTATTGATGAGAAATGAAAGGAGGAAAACAATGAAATGTTTATTTACCTACGAAATAATATACAGAGAATCACTCCATTTGAGAATTCTGAAATAACACATTTAGGCACAAATTTTATCAATGAAAATC
The DNA here is from genome assembly GCF_017591435.1 of Portunus trituberculatus. Taxonomy (NCBI): domain Eukaryota; kingdom Metazoa; phylum Arthropoda; class Malacostraca; order Decapoda; family Portunidae; genus Portunus; species Portunus trituberculatus. The sequence continues at coordinate 5,124,171 of NC_059290.1, forward strand.
ATAAATGAGGACGTAAAACAAATAATCAAAAGCATAAAAAAATCAACACCTAGAGAGAGCAGAATTAATAAAACAATATTAAAGGAATTACCCAACGAGGCACTATTAAGACTTACTGCCATATTGAACAGCACCATGTGTGTTGACTATTTCACTGATAAATGGAAAAGAGCAATAGTTAGATTAATCCCAAAACAAGGAAAAATACTACATAAAGTTGAACACTACACATCCATTTCTCTACTAGAAGTTTCCAGTAGAATATTAGAAAGAATAATAAACAATAAATTAAGAACTTACCTAGAAGTCAACAATAAATCAATCAATCAATTTGAATATCTCAAAATGTATATGTAGAGACATATCAACCTGGCACCGTAGAAAATTTTTATGCTCTTGATATATATAGGTACAGCTTGTGTTGAAAATTTTGATAAAATTGCTTTAACAGAAACCTGGTTAGATATGTCCGGGAAGGTGTTTGATAAGGAGGTGAAAATGTATGGTTATACACTTTTTCATAAGGACAGGGAAAACAAAGAGGGGAGGAGTGGCCTTGTACGTCAAGGACACACTGCAATGTTGCTTAAACAGCAGAATTAAGACAGACAGCAAAACAGAGTCTCTATGGGTAGATATTAAAGAACCCACGCGAGGAAATAATATTCTAGATTTAGTTCTGACAAACAGGGAGGAGCAGTTACACAGGTGGAGGTTGGAGGCCATTTAGGTAACAGCGATCACAAAAAAAGTAATGTATACATTGAAATGACATAAAACTTTTAGAAAACGGAACAAAAAAAGATTACCTGATTCAGAAAGGCTAATTTCGATGGATTAAAGGAGTATTTACGAACTGCTTGGCAGGGGCGAAGCAGAACTAGTCAGGTAGAAGGAAGGAGGACCAGGGAAGAGCGGGAAGGTGTGAAGTCGGGATGGGACGGAGAGAGAGTGAAGCGGAGGGGAAGCTGGGAAGTATCCCGGTCAGCTGAGGATTAGTGAGAGCTATACTGAGTTCCTTACATAGAATACGTGACGGTCAGATAGCCAACATTCCATATAAAATAATAGAATCACGAAACAACGATCCTAATTGGATGACAGACAGATTAAAGCGGTGCATAGGTCAAAAAAGGAATATATTTAGGAGGCTAAAGGCAGGAGATGAAGCTTTAAGGCCACGATACTATAAATAGTAAGAACAGTTAAGAGGTTAATGAGGAAAGCTAAAAGTGAATATAAGTTGAGGGTAGCCAGCCAAGCAAAGACGGATTCTAAGGAATTTTCCAATTATATAAAACGAAAAGCAAAAAGAAATAGGTTCCAAAGGACAACAAATGGTGTTTAGTTCTGCGGAAGAAATTAGTAAAATTATGAACGAGTATTTTTAACTCCTGATAGCGATGAGGTATTTAGGGCAGATGATAGTGAAAAGCTGACAGATATCCTTATAACTAAGGCTATGGTGGAACAAGAAATAAACTAAAGAAAGTTAAGCCACCAGGACCTGATGAAGTTTATCCAGGGGTTCTAAAGGAATGCAAGGACGTTGTAAGCGAGCCGTAGGCGGCAGTGTTTAGGATGTCACTGGAGTTTGGTGAGGTACCGATAATGTGGAGAAGCAAATTTTGTTCCCATATTTAAGAAATGGGATAAAACCCTAACGTCTAATTACAGGCCTGTCAGCTTAACTTCAATTGTGAATAAACTAATGGAATCAATATTAGCAAAAACATTAAGGAACACCTATACCAGGGGTTCTCAAACTTTTCTCGTTAAGTCACCCTTGATTTATATTATATATATATATATATATATATATATATATATATATATATATATATATATATATATATATATATATATATATATATATATATATATATATATATATATATATATATATATATATATATATATATATATATATATATATATATATATATATATATATATATATATATATATATATATATATATATATATATATATATATATATATATATATATATATATATATATATATATATATATATATATATATATATATATATATATATATATATATATATATATATATATATATATATATATATATATATATATATATATATATATATATATATATATATATATATATATATATATATATATATATATATATATATATATATATATATATATATATATATATATATATATATATATATATATATATATATATATATATATATATATATATATATATATATATATATATATATATATATATATATATATATATATATATATATATATATATATATATATATATATATATATATATATATATATATATATATATATATATATATATATATATATATATATATATATATATATATATATATATATATATATATATATATATATATATATATATATATATATATATATATATATATATATATATATATATATATATATATATATATATATATATATATATATATATATATATATATATATATATATATATATATATATATATATATATATATATATATATATATATATATATATATATATATATATATATATATATATATATATATATATATATATATATATATATATATATATATATATATATATATATATATATATATATATATATATATATATATATATATATATATATATATATATATATATATATATATATATATATATATATATATATATATATATATATATATATATTCTGAGTTTGGTGCTTAAAACACTAGAATACACAAAATAACCCATTTTTGACATATTTCAGTTTCTTAAATAATTTGTTTTGCCTGCATTTCTGAGTTTGGTGCATATAACGCTGTAATACACCAAAATAACCTTTTTATATATATTTCAGTTCCTTAGACAAATAGTGCGTTTTACCTGCTATTCTGAGTTCTGTTGCATAAAACGCTGAATACACCAAAATAACATATTTTTGACATATTTCAGTTTCTTAGACAAATAGTGTGTTTTGCCTTCTATTCTGAGTTTTGTTGAATAAAACGCTGGAATACACCAAAATAACACATTTTACATATTTCAGTTCCTTAGACAATAGAGTGTTTTCGTTGAATTTTTTGTTTTCGAGGAAAAATCTAAAACTACAAAAATACCTTGTTTTTGTTAATTTTACTTTGGATTCCTATACTAGCTTGTTTTCATCAATTTTATCATTTTGAAGCAAAACAATGTAAAATGACGAATAAGCAAAATTTTCAATCAAGATAATTTTTTTCTATAAAACACCTAAAACACATAAATAAGACGTTTTAACAAATATAGTGTTTTGCCTGCATTTCTAAGTTTGGTTCACAAAACGCTGGAATACACCATTTATGACATATTTCAATTCCTTACACAAATAGTGTGCTTTGCCTGCATTTCTGAGTTTTATGCAGTAAACGCTGGAATACACAAAAATAACCTTTATTGACATATTTTAATTCCTTAAACAAACAGTGCGTTTTGCCTGCTTTTAGAGTTTTGTTGTATAAAACGCTGGAATACACCAAAATAACACATTTTTGACATATTTCAGTTCCCTAAACAAATAGATTGTTTTGCCTGCATTTCTGAGTTTGGTGCATATAACGCTGGAATACTCCAAAATAACATATTTTTAACATATCTCAGTTCCTTAGACAAATACTGCGTTTTGCCTGCTATTCTGAGTTTTGTTGCATAAAACGCTGGAATACACCAAAATAACACATTTTTGACATATTTCAGTTCCTTAGACAAATAGTGTGTTTTGCCTTTATTTCAATGTGTTGGTGCATAAAACGCTGCAATACACCAAAATAACCAATTTCTGACATATTTCAGTTCTTTAGACAAATAGAGTTTTTCGTAGCATTTCTGTGTTTTACTGGAAAAAAAGCTAAAAACTACTAAAATACCACGTTTTTGTTAATTTCACTTTGGATTCTCTATACAAGCTTGTTTTCATCAGTTTATAGTTTTGATTCAAAATAATGTAAAATGATGAATAAGCAAAATTTTCAACGGAGATAGTTTTTTTTTCATAAAACACCTTAAAAACACATAAATAAGACGTTTTAACAAATTAAGTGTTTTGCCTGCATTTCTGAGTTTGGTGCAAAAATAAAATAAATTATTTTTGACATATTTCAGTTCCTTAGACAAATAGTGCGTTGTGCCTGTTATTCCGAGTTTTGTTGTATAAAACGCTGAAATACACCAAAATAACACATTTTTGACATATTTCAGTTCCTAAGATAAATGGTGTGTCTTGCCTGCATTTCAGAGTGTTGGTGCATAAAAGACTGTAATACACCAAAATAACCCATTTTTGACATATTTCAGTTCTATAGACAAATAGAGTTTTTCGTAGCATTTCTGTGTTTTGGTGGAAAAAAGCTAGAAACTACTAAAATACCACGTTTTTTTTTTTTGTTATTTTTACTTTGGATTCTCTATACTAGCTTGTTTTCATCAGTTTTATAGTTTTGAAGCAAAAGAATGTAAAATGACGAATAAGCAAAATTTTGAATCGAGATAGTTTTTTTTTTCATAAAACACCTTAAAAACACTTAAATAAAACGTTTTAACAAATATTGTTTTTGCCTGCATTTATGAGTTTGGTGCATAAAACGCTAAAATTCACCAAAATAACCCATTTTTTAAAGAAAATTCAGTTCCTTAAACAAATACTGTGTTTTGCCTGCATTTCTGAGTTTGGTGCATAAAACGCTGAAATACACTCAAATGACCTTTTTTTCACATATTTCAGTTGCTTAGACAAATAGTGCGTTATGCCTGCTATTCCGAGTTTTGTTGTATAAAACGCTGCAATACACCAGAATAACACATTTTTGACGTATTTCAGTTCCTAAAACAAATAGTGTGTTTTGCCTGCATTTCAGAGTGTTGGTGCATAAAACGTTGGAAAACACCAATATAACCGATTTTTGACATATATCAGATCCTTAGACAAATAGAGTGTTTTCGTAGCATTTCTGTGTTTTGGTGGAAAAAAGCTAAATACTACTAAAATACTACGATTTTGTTAATTTTACTTTGGATTCTCTATACTAGCTAGTTTTCATTAATTTTTACGTTTTGAAGCAAAACAATGTAAAATGACGAATAAGCAAATTTTTCAATCGAGATAGTTTTTTTTTCATAAAACACCTTAAAAACACTTAAATAAGACGTTTTAACAAATATAGTGTTTTTGCCTGCATTTCTGAGTTTGGTGCATAAAACGCTAGAATACACCAAGATAACTCATTTTTGACATATTTCAGTTCCTTAAACAAATAGTTTGTTTTGCCTGCATTTCTGAGTTTGGTGCATATAACGCTGAAATACACAAAAATAACCTTTTTTTTGACATATTTCAGTTTCTTAGACAAATATTGCGTTTTGCCTGCTATTCTGTGTTTTGTTGAATAAAACGCTGGAATACACCAAAATAACACATTTTTGACATATTTCTGTTCCTTAGACAGTTTGTTTTGCCTGCATTTCTGAGTTTTGTGCATATAACGCTGGAATACACCAAAATAACCTTTATTTTGACATATTTCAGTTCTTTAGACTAATAGTGCGTTTTGCCTGCTATCCCATTTAAGCCGAAAAAAAATGAAAGTAAGAATTTGATGTTGCAGCTTTGATATATGCATAATGTGAACTTAAACTGCAAGCATATGATGAAAATTACTCTATATGTAGAATGGTTCTCAATTTATTGACGAAAATGTGTTGTTGTGCAAGCGTAACGAGCTGCGTTCCGACCACAATACATGTTGCGTAAACGCAACTATCGGCACACAAGGAAAAACATCAGGAAAAAAAACATACATACATACACACATATTTGCATAATAGGAAACACATTTGCTCTTCTTCATATGAAAATCTAAAGGAGCCAGCTAGGATACAATTCTTAGCATGGAAGAAGAATTATAAAATGATATTTAAAATTCACTTTTGATACATAATTAGAATTTCCTGACTAAAAATGAAACCTTGAATTTCTTCATTATAAACTAAAGGATACCAAAGAATACAGCCCTTAGAAATAATACAGCTCTCGAAGTGGAGAAATGAGGTGCATGTGATAATAAAAAGAAAAATCATGATAAAGAATTAGTACAACCTATCTTAGATATATTTTCACAGGATTCTCCTGGCCTACATGGTATGGTACTGCACTGAACACTTTTGATGCAGGTATACTTTACATTTCTGGCATATGAATACAGTCTGACTGTTGCACAACCTGCAACGATAGCGTTTTGGAGGATCCGATTTCACGATGTAATGCCCAACATTATCATTGTGCATTTGTGCCGATACACCTGCAACACTGAGAAATGATCGTGATCTTCCTGGATTATTTGGCTTTTTGCCGTGATTCTGTAGCCATTCAGTAGCAGCAGCACGTATGAATGACAACATATCCTCTTTGTAACCTCCTTCTCTTGCAAAAATCCAGGCATTGTTTACACATACTGTAAACAAGTATGTGACAATTGGAAAGTACCACTTTTTCCCACGAATAGAACCTGTACTGAGCAATATTTTGATCTACCCTATCAACACCACCCATTTTCCGATTATACTGATGGATGGCATTTGGCATCAAAACATTCATACGTTTCTTCTGAGAAGCAACATAGCATTCAGCCTTCACTAGTGGTGATACTCCATACTCAGATGATGCAATTGTTGCAATGCCATTATCTTGCCAGCGTGCTGCAATTATCCCAGATTCAGCATCACAAAAAGTTCTTCAGTTCCCTAGGTAATTTCATAAACTTTGCAGTATTTGCAAATGGGCATTTTCGATTCGGTTTTTCTTAGTGTGCCAGTAGCATCATGACCCATGCTCTTGATTTTTCTACAAGTTTGAGGGATGTGAAGAAGTTATCAAAGTAAAGGGATAACTTCTTTGTTGGATAACGTTTTTCTATCACATCCAAAACATCAAGTACAACTTTTCCACCAAGTCCATAAGATGCATTAGCCTTATCCTTAGCACCATCTTTGCCTTGGTAAACAGATATATCAAAAACATAACCATTTGGATCAGCTGCAACCCATGCTTTATAACCCCATCGTACAGGTTTTCCCTGATGAACTATTTTGTGGGATACCGACCAAAATAAGGTATCATTGACTCATCAATGGATATATTTATTGGCCCAAATACTTCCTGTACTTGAGAAAGTTGCCATTCAGGATTTCCATGAGGGGAGAAACTTTGCCATACTTGTCCTTTTGGGAAGCTTTGTGTTGTCTGCAGCATGAAAATATTTCATGATCTCATCAAAGCGATCGCGGCGCATGGAGTCAGCAATAAGCTCATTGTACATGTCTGGTTGTCTCTGCCAATACAGTCTGCGACGTGGAACGCAACAGTAGCCTGACACTAACAAAATTCCTATGAAGGTTTTCATTTCATCACTTGTCAGCGCAAATGAATGTTTACCATTCTGTACTGCATAGTTTACAGTTTGTTTCACAAGGTGATCAATAGCTAATACATCCAAGAAAAGCTCAAGGGTCTCACTAGGCTTACGTGGAATATCAGCAATTGATGGTTTATATGGGTAACATGGAACATTTGTCTTTTCTGGGAGATCCTGTGCTTTCCATTTTCTGAGTTTTATGATTTTCTTTTCATCTACATCATCTTGCGACACTGTGGAATCTAACACTGCAAAAGCAGTTAGCTGTGTTCCAGGAAGATTAGAGATATCCACGCTTTCTTCTTCGCCAGAATCTTCATCCGTCATAGCACCATCATTTGCAGGCATGATGTAAACGTCATGTGTTTCAGTTTGTTTTGCCATTCCAGTGGATTCATCTTCATCACTTTTTCACTCTCGTCAGAAATAGTAGGTCTCTAGCTCGTCTAAGATCTCGTTCAAATTTTTTTTTCTGAAAAAAAAAACAATAATAATGGAATTTATATATCGTAAAATGTTTGTAGACGATATGTATGCTTTCAACAAACAAGTTAGGCTACACAGACTTATTCATTCACTGCAATTATATGCGCAAAAAAAAATATGCGTTACAAAATAACTACTTCAATGAAGAGGCCGGTGCCGATGGTTGCGTTAGCGCAACTTTTTCTTTATAAAGTTTTTAGACAACTGTCATCAGCATACTATCAAATAAAATATGGTTCAAAATGGTTCTGTCATTAATAGAAACAAAGAAGATTCTTATGAAATAGATATGAACAAAACGCCGATAATAGTTTTCCTTACTCACCTCCTTTTGATGAAGACATTGTATTTCAGAAAATGGAGCTTCTTTCACTTCCTTTTCCCTCAAATGATGAGACAATTGACATCAAATGAACCTTCCACTGAGAGTTCTGGTGTTTACTGGCATGAGAAGCAGCTACAGGATAAAACATGCCGTTGTATCACTGTAGCTTGACATCATGTTGTAGTTGTTTCATGTTGCGTTGACGCAACGAGCGGCTTAAATGGGCTATTTCGAGTTTTGTTGCATAAAACGCTGGAATACACCATAATAACATATTTTTGACATATTTCAGTTCCTTAGACAAATAGTGCGTTTTGCCTGCTATTCTGAGTTTTGTTGAATAAAACGCTGAAATACACCATAATAACACATTTTTTTTACATATTTCAGTTCCTTAGGCAAATAGAGTGTTTTGCCTGCATTTCAGAGTGCTGATGCATAAAACATGGACAAATTTAAAACTACTACAATACCTTGTTTTTGTTAATTTTACCTTGGATTCTCTATACTAGCTTGTTTTCATCATTTTTTCGTTTTGAAGTAAAACAATGTAAAATGACGAATAAGCAAAATTTTCAATCGAGATAACTTTTTTTCCATTAAACACCTAAAACCACATATATAAGACGTTTTTAACAAATACAGTGTTTTACCTGCATTTCTAAGTTTGGTGCATAAAACGCTGGAATACACCATTTTGACATATCTCAGTTCCTAACACAAATAGTGTGTTTTGACTGTATTTTTAAGTTTTGGTGCATAAAACGCTGGAATACACAAAATAACCTTTTTGACATATTTAAGTTCCTTAAACAAATAGTTTGTTTTGCCTGCTATTCTGAGTTTGGTGCACCAAATGCACCAAAATAACATTTCTTTTGACATATATCAGTTCCTTAGACAAATAGTGCGTTTTGCCTGCTATTCTGAGTTTTGTTGCATAAAACGCTGGAATACACCAAAATAACATATCTTTAACATATTTCAGTTCCTTAGACAAATAGTTTGTTTTGCCTGCTATTCTGAGTTTTGTTGAATAAAACACTGGAATACACCAAAATAACACATTTTTGACATATTTCAGTTCCTTAGACAAATAGTGTGTTTTGCCTGCATTTCAGAGTGCTGATGCATAAAACACTGGAATACACCAATATAACCGATTTTTGACATATTTTAGATCCTTAGACAAATAGAGTGTTTTCGTAGCATTTCTGTGTTTTGGTGGAAAAAAGCAAAAACTACTAAAAAGCACTTTTTGTTAATTTTACTTTGGATTATCTATACAAGCTTGTTTTCATCAATTTTATCGTTTTTAAGCAAAACAATGTAAAATAACGAATAAGCAAAATTTTCACTCGAAATAGTTTTTTTTTCATAAAAAAAACTTAAAAACACTTAAATAGGACATTTTAACAAATATAGTGTTTTTGCCTGCATTTCTGAGTTTGGTGCTTAAAACGCTAGAATACACAAAAATAACCCATTTTTGACATATTTCAGTTTCTTAAATAGTTTGTTTTGCCTGCATTTCTGAGTTTGGTGCATATAACGCTGTAATACACCATAATAACCTTTTTTTTTGATATATTTCAGTTCCTTAGACAAATAGTGTGTTTTGCCTGCTATTCTGAGTTCTGTTGCATAAAACACTGGAATACACCAAAATAACACGTTTTTACATATTTCAATTCATTAGACAATAGAGTGTTTTCGTTGAATTTTTGTTTTCGAGGAAAAATCTAAAACTACAAAAATACCTTGTTTTTGTTAATTTTACTTTGGATTCTCTATACTAGCTTGTTTTCATCAATTTTACGTTTTGAATCAAAACAATGTAAAATGACGAATAAGCAAAATTTTCAATCGAGAAAATTTTTTTTCATAAATCACCTAAAAGCACATAAATAAGACGTTTTAACAAATATAGTGTTTAGCCTGCATTTCTAATTTTGGTTCACAAAACGCTGGAATACACCATTTATGACATATTTCAGTTCCTTACACAAATAGTGTGCTTTGCCTGCATTTCTGAGTTTATATGCATAAAACGCTGGAATACAGAAAATAACCTTTATTGACATATTTCAATTCCTTAAACAAAGAGTGTTTTTGCCTGCTATTTGAGTTTTGTTGTATAAAACGCTGGAATACACCAAAATAACACATTTTTGACATATTTCAATTCCTGAGATAAATTGTGTGTTTTACCTGCATTTCAGAGTGTTGGTGCATGAAACGCTGGAATACACCAATATAACCGATTTTTGACATATATCAGTTCCTTAGACAAATAGAGTGTTTTCGTAGCATTTCTGTTTTTGGTGAAAAAGCCAAAACTACTAAAATACCACGTTTTTGTTCATTTTACTTTGGATTCTCTATACTAGCTTGTTTTCATCAGTTTAATGATTTTGAAACAAAACAATGTAAAATGACGAATAAGCAAAATTTTCAATTGAGATAGTTTTTTTTCATAAAACACCGTAAAAACACATAAATAAGACGTTTTAAGAAATAAAGTGTTTTCCCAGCATTTCTGAGTTTGGTGCATAAAACTCTAGAATACACCAAAATAACCCATTTTTTACATATTTCAGTTCCCTACACAAATATTGTGTTTTGCTTGCATTTCTGAGTTTTTGTGCATAAAATGCTAGAATACACCAAATTAACCATTTTTTGACATATATCAGTTCCTTAGACAAATAGTGCGTTTTGCCTGCTATTCTGAGTTTTGTTGCAAAAAACGCTGGAATACACCAAAATAACACATTTTGACATTTTCAGTTCCTTTGACAAATAGTGTGTTTTGCATGCATTTCAGAGTGTTGGTGCATAAAACGCTGGAATACACCAATATAACCGATTTTTTACATATATCAGATCCTTAGACAAATAGAATGTTTTCGTAGCTTTTCTGTTTTTTGGTGGAAAAAAGCCAAAAACTACTAAAATACCACGTTTTTGTTCATTTTACTTTGGATTCTCTATACTAGCTTGTTTTCATCAGTTTAATGATTTTGAAACAAAACAATGTAAAATGACGAATAAGCAAAATTTTCAATCCAGATAGTTTTTTTTCATAAAACACTGTAAAACACATAAATAAGACGTTTTAAGAAATAAAGTGTTTTGCCTGCATTTCTGAGTTTGGTGCATAAAACGCTAAAATACACCAAAATAAATTATTTTGACATATTTCAGTTCCATAGACAAATAGTGTGTTTTGCCCGTTTTCCGAGTTTTCTTGTTTAAAACGCAGGGATACACCAAAATAACACATTTTTTACATATTTCAGTTCTTAAGACAAATGGTGTGTTTTGCCTGCATTTCAGAGTGTTGGTGCATAAAACGCTGCAATACACCAAAATCACCCATTTCACATATTTCAGTTCTTTAGACAAATAGAGTTTTTCGTAGCATTTTTGTGTTTTGGTGGAAAAAGCTAAAAACTACTAAAATACCACGTTTTTTTTGTTATTTTTACTTTGGATTCTCTATACAAGCTTGTTTTCATCAGTTTTATAGTTTTCAAGGAAAACAATGTAAAATGACAAATAAGCAAAATTTTCAATCGAGTTTTTTTTTCTTTCATAAAACACCTTAAAACACATAAACAAAACGTTTTAACAAATAAAGTGTTTTGCCTGCATTTCTGAGTTTGGTGCATAAAACGCTAGAATTCACCAAAAACCCCATTTTTGACATATTTCAGTTCCTTAAACAAAGTGTGTTTTGCCTGCATTTCTGAGTTTGTTGCATAAAACGCTGAAATACACCAAAATAACCTTTTTTTGACATATTTCAGTTCCTTAGACAAATAGTGTGTTGTGCCTGTTATTCTGAGTTTTGTTGTATAAAACGCTGGAATACACCAAAATAACACATTTTTACATATTTCAGTTCCTTAGACAAATAGTGTGTTTTGCCTGCATTTTCAGAGTGTTGGTGCATAAAACGCTGCAATACACCAAATTAACGCATTTTTACATATTTCAGTTCCTTAGACAAATAATGTTTTCGTAGCATTTTTGTGTTTTGGTGGAAAAAAGCTAAAAACTACTAAAATACCACGTTTTTTTGTTAATTTTACTTTGGATTCTCTCTACTAGGTTGTTTTCATCAGTTTTATAGTTTTTAAGCAAAACAATGTAAAATGACGAATAAGCAAAATTTTCAATCGAGATTGTTTTTTTTTTTTTTTTTTTCATAAAACACCTTTAAAACACTTAAATAAGACGCTTGAACAAATATAGTGTTTTTGCCTGCATTTCTGAGTTTGGTGCTTAAAACGCTAGAATTCACCAAAATAACCCATTTTTTGAGAAAATTCAGTTCCTTAAACAAATAGTGTTTTGCGTGCATTTCTGAGTTTGGTGCGAAAAACGCTGACATACACCAAAATCATCTTTTTTTTTTTACATATTTTAGTTTCTTAGACAAATAGTGCGTTTTGCCTGGTATTTTGTGTTTTGTTCAATAAAACGGTGGAATACACCAAAATAACACATTTTTGACATATTTAAGTTCCTTAGACAAATAGTGTGTTTTGCCTGCATTTCAGAGTGTTGGTGCATAAAACGCTGCAATACACCAAAATAACCCATTTCTGACATATTTCAGTTATTTAGACAAATAGATTTTTTCTTAGCATTTTTGTGTTTTGCTGGAAAAAAGCTAAAAAACTACGAAAATACCACGTTTTTGTTAATTTTACTTTGGATTCTCTATACTAGCTTGTTTTCATCAGTTTATAGTTTTGATTCAAAACAATGTAAAATTACGAATAAGCAAAATTTTCAATCGAGATAGTTTTTTTTTTCCACAAAACACCGTAAAACACATAAACAAGACGTTTTAACAAATTAAGTGTTTTGCCTGCATTTCTGAATTTGGTGCATAAAACGCTAAAATACACCAAAATAAATTATTTTTGACATACATCAGTTCCATAGACAAGTAGTGCGTTGTGCCCGTTTTCCGAGTTTTCTTGTTTAAAACGCTGGAATACACCAAAATAACACATTTTTGACATATTTCAGTTCTTAGACAAATGGTGTGTTTTGCCTGCATTTCAGAGTGTTGGTGCATAAAACGCTGCAATACACCAAAATCACCCATTTCACATATTTCAGTTCTTTAGACAAATAGAGTTTTTCGTAGCATTTTGTGTTTTGGTGGAAAAAGCTAAAACTACTAAAATACCACGTTTTTTTGTTATTTTACTTAGGATTCTCTATACAAGCTTGTTTTCATCAGTTTTATAGTTTTCAAGGAAAACAATGTAAAATGACAAATAAGCAAAATTTTCAATCGAGTTTTTTTTTTCATAAAACACCTTAAAACTCATAAACAAAACGTTTTAACAAATAAAGTGCTTTTGCCTGCATTTCTGAGTTTGGTGCATAAAACGCTAGAATTCACCAAAATAACCATTTTTGACATATTTCAGTTCCTTAAACAAAGTGTGTTTTGCCTGCATTTCTGAGTTTGTTGCATAAAACGCTGAAATACACCCAAATGACCTTTTTTTTACATATATCAGTTCCTTAGACAAATAGTACGTTGTGCCGGTTATTCCGAGTTTTGTTGTATAAAACGCTGGAATACACCAAAATAACACATTTTTGACATATTTCAGTTACTAAGACAAATAGTGTGTTTTGCCTGCATTTTCAGAGTGTTGGTGCATAAAACGCTGCAAAACACCAAATTAACGCATTTTTGACATATTTCAGTTCTAGACAAATAGAGTTTTTCGTAGCATTTCTGTGTTTTGGTGGAAAAAGCTAAAACTACTAAAATACCACGTTTTTGTTATTTTACTTTGGATTCTCTACTAGGTTGTTTTCATCAGTTTTATAGTTTTAAGCAAAACAATGTAAAATGACGAATATGCAAAATTTTCAATCGAGATTGTTTTTTTTTTTTTTTTCATAAAACACCTTAAAACACTTAAATAAGACGCTTGAACAAATATAGTGTTTTTGCTTGCATTTCTGAGTTTGGTGCATAAAACGCTAGAATACACCAAAATAACCCATTTTTGACATATTTCAGTTCCTTAAACAAATAGTGTTTTGCGTGCATTTCTGAGTTTGGTGCAAAAACGCTGAAATACACCAAAATCATTTTTTTTTTTTTTTTACATATTTTAGTTTCTTAGACAAATATTGTGTTTTGGCTGCTATTCTGAGTTTTGTTGCATAAAACGCTGGAATACACCAAAATAACACATTTTTGACATATTTCAGTTCCTTAGACAAATAGTGCGTTTTGCCTGGTATTCTGTGTATTGTTGAATAAAACGCTGGAATACACCAAAATAACACATTTTTGACATATTTCAGTTACTTAGACAAATAGTGTGTTTTGCCTGCATTTCAGAGTGTTGGTGCATAAAACGCTGCAATACACCAAAATAACCCATTTCTGACACATTTCAGTTATTTAGACAGATTTTTTCGTAGCATTTTTGTGTTTTGCTGGAAAAAGCTAAAACTACGAAAATACCACGTTTTTGTTAATTTTACTTTGGTTTTTCTATACTAGCTTGTTTTCATCAGTTTATAGTTTTGATTCAAAACAATGTAAAATTACGAATAAGGAAAATTTTCAATCGAGATAGTTTTTTTTTTCCATAAAACACCGTAAAAACACATAAATAAGACGTTTTAACAAATAAAGTGTTTTGCCTGCATTTCTGAATTTGGTGCATAAAACGCTAAAATACACCAAAATAAATTATTTTTGACATACATCAGTTCCTTAGACAAATAGTGCGTTATGCCTGTTTTCCGAGTTTTGTTGTTTAAAACGCTGGAATACACCAAAATAACACATTTTTGACATATTTCAGTTCCTTAGACAAATAGTGTGTTTTGCCTGCATTTCAGAGTGTTGGTGCATAAAACGCTGAATACACCAAAATAACCCATTTTGACATATTTCAGTTCCTTAGACAGATTTTTTCGTAGCATTTCTGTGTTTTGGTGGAAAAAGCTAAAACTACTAAAATACCACGTTTTTGTTAATTTTACTTTGGTTTTCTATACTAGCTTGTTTTCATCAATTTATAGTTTTGATTCAAAATGTAAAATGACGAATAAGGAAAATTTTCAATCGAGATAGTTTTTTTTCCATAAAACACCGTAAAACACATAAATAAGACGTTTTAACAAATAGTGTTTTGCCTGCATTTCTGAGTTTGGTGCATAAAACGCTAAAATACACCAAAATAACTTATTTTTGACATATTTCAGTTCCTTAGACAAATAGTGTGTTTTGCCTGCTTTCTGAGTTTTGTTGCATAAAACGCTGGAATACACCAAAATAACACATTTTTGACATATTTCAGTTCCTTAGACAAATAGTGTGTTTTGCCTGCATTTCAGAGTGTTGGTGCATAAAACGCTGAATACACCAAAATAACCCATTTTGACATATTTCAGTTCCTTAGAGAGATTTTCGTAGCATTTCTGTGTTTTGGTGGAAAAACCTAAAACTACTAAAATACCACGTTTTTTTTTTTTTGTTATTTTTACTTTGGATTCTTTATACTAGCTTGTTTTCATCAGTTTTATAATTTTGAAGCAAAACAATGTAAAATGACGAATAAGCAAAATTTTCAATCGTTTTAACAAATATAGTGTTTTTGCCTGCATTTCTGAGTTTGGTGCATAAAACGCTAGAATTCACCAAAATAACCCATTTTTTGAGATAATTCAGTTCCATAAATAAATAGTGTGTTTTGCCTGCATTTCTGAGTTTGGTGCATAAAACGCTGAAATACACCCAAATGACCTTTTTTTGACATATTTCAGTTCCTTCGACAAATAGTGTGTTGTGCTTGCTATTCCGAGTTTTGTTTTATAAAACGCTGCAATACACCAAAATAACACATTTTTAACATATTTCAGTTCCTATGAAAAATAGTGTGTTTTGCCTGCATTTCAGAGTGTTGGTGCATAAAACGTTGGAAAACACCAATATAACCGATTTTTAACATATATCAGATCCTTAGACAAATAGAGTGTTTTCGTATCATTTCTGTGTTATGGTGGAAAAAAGCTAAATACTACTAAAATACCACATTTTTGTTAATTTTACTTTGGATTCTCTATACTAGCTTGTTTTCATCAATTTTATCGTTTTGAAGTAAAACAATGTAAAATGACAAATAAACAAAATTTTTCAATCAAAATATATTTTTTCATAAAGCACCTTAAAACACTTAAATAAGACGTTTTAACAAATAAATTGTTTTTGCCTGCATTTCTGAGTTTGGTGCATAAAACTCCAAACACCAAAATAACCCATTTTGACATATTTCAGTTCCTTAAACAAATAGTTTGTTTTGCCTGCATTTCTGAGTTTGGTGCATATAACGCTGGAATACACCAAAATCACCTTTTTTTATTTTGACATATTTCAGTTCCTTAGACAAATAGTGTGTTTTGCCTGCTATTCTGAGTTTTGTTGAATAAAACGCTGGAATACACCAAAATAACACATTTTTTACATATTTCAGTTCCTTAGACAAATAGAGTGTTTTCGTTGCATTTCTGTGTTTTCATGGAAAAATCTAAAAACTACTAAAATACCTTGTTTTTGGTAATTTTACCTTGGATTCTCTATACTAGCTTGTTTTCATCAATTTTTCGTTTTGAAGTAAAACAATGTAAAATGACGAATAAGCAAAATTTTCAATCAAGATAACTTTTTTTTTTTTCCATGAAACACCTAAAACACATATATAAGACGTTTTAACAAAAATAGTGTTTTGCCTGCATTTCTAAGTTTGGTGCATAAAACGCTGGAATACACTATTTATGACATATTTCAGTTCCTTACACAAATAGTGTGTTTTGCCTGTATTTATATGTTTTGGTGAATAAAACGCTGCAATACACCAAAATAACCTTTTTTTGACATATTTCAGTTCCTTAAACAAATAGTTTGTTTTGCCTGAATTTCTAAGTTTGATGCATATAACACTGGAATAAACCAAAATAACATTTCTTTTGACATTTCTTCTGAGTTTTGTTGCATAAAACGCTGGAATACACCAAAACAACACATTTTTTACATATTTCAGTTCCTAAGACAAATAGTTTGTTTTGCCTGGTATTCTGAGTTTTGTTGAATAAAACGCTGGAATACACCAAAATAACACTTTTTTTAAATATATCAGTTCCCTAGACAAATAGTGTGTTTTGCCTGCATTTCAGAGTGCTGATGCATAAAACGCTGAAATACACCAATATAACCGATTTTTTACATATATCAGATCCTTAGACAAATAGAGTGTTTTCGAAGCATTTCTGTGTTTGGTAGAAAAAAGCTAAAAACTACTAAAATACCACGTTTTTGTTCATTTTACTTTTAATTATCTATAATAGCTTGTTTTCATACATTTTATCGCTTTTAAGCAAAACAATGTAAAATCACAAATAAGCATAATTTTCAATCGAAATAGTTTTTATTTTTTTTTCATAAAAAACTTAATACACTTAAATAAGACGTTCTAAAAATATAGTGTTTTGCCTGCATTTCTGAGTTTGGTGCATAAAACACTAGAATACACAAAATAACCATTTTTACATATTTCAGTTTCTTAAATAGTTTGTTTTGCCTGCAATACACAAAATAACATTTTTTGACATGTCAAAAAATTTTTTCTAAGACTCTAAGGCTTAGAGTCTTAGACAAATAGTGCGTTTTACCTGTTATTCTGAGTTCTGTTGCATAAAACGCTGGAATACACCAAAATAACATATTTTTGACATATTTCAGTTCCTTAGACAAATAGTGTGTTTTGCCTGCATTCTGAGTGTTGTTGCATAAAACGCTGGAATACACAAAATAAAACATTTTTACATATTTCAGTTCCTTAGACAAAAAGAGTGTTTTCGTTGCATTTTGTGTTTTCGAGGAAAAATCTAAAAACTACAAAAATTCCATGTTTTTGTTAATTTTTTCATCAATTTTACGTTTTGAAGCAAAACAATGCAAAATGACGAATAAAAAAATTTTCAATAGATATTTATTTTTCATAAAACACCTAAAACACATAAATAAGACGTTTTAACAAATATAGTGTTTTGCCTGCATTTCTGAGTTTGGTTCACAAAATGCTGGAATACACCATTTTTGACATATTTCAGTTCATTACACAAATAGTGTGTTTTGCCTGCATTTCTGAGTTTTATGCATAAAACGCTAGAATACACAAAATATCTTTTTGACATATTTCAGTTCCTTAAACAAATGCTATTTGAGTTTTGTTGAATAAAACGCTGGAATACACCAAAATAACACATTTTTGACATATTTCAATTCCTGAGACAAATAGTGTGTTTTGCCTGCATTTCAGAGTGTTGGTGCATTAAACGCTGGAATACACCAATATAACCGATTTTTACATATTTCAGTTCCTTACACGAATAGAGTGTTTTCTTTGCATTTCTGTGTTTTTGTGAAAAAAAAGCTAAAAGCTACTAAAATACCACATATTTGTTAATTTTACTTTTAATTCTCTATACTAGCTTGTTTTATCAATTTTATCGTTTTGAAGAAAACAAGGAAAAATGAAGAATAAGCAAAATTTCAATCGAGATAGTGTTTTTTTCATCAAACTCCTTAAAAACGCATAAATAAGACGTCTTAACAAATATAGTGTTTTGCCTGCATTACTGAGTTTGGTGCATAAAACTCTAGAATACACCAAAATAACCCATATTTGACATATTTCAGTTCCTACAAAAATATTGTGTTTTGCTTGCATTTGTGAGTTTTTGTGCATAAAACGCTAAAATACACCATATTAACCTCTTTTTATATATTTCAGTTCGTTACAGAAATAGTGTGTTTTGCCTGCTATTCTGAGTTTTGTTGCATAAAACGCTGAATACACCAAAATAACACATTTTTGACATATTTCAGTTCCTTAGACAAATAGTGTGTTTTGCCTGCATTTCAGAGTGTTGGTGCATAAAACGCTGTAATACACCAAAATAACCCATTTTTGACATATTTTACTTTTTTAGACAAATAGAGTTTTTCGTAGCATTTCTGTGTTTTGGTTGAAAAAGCTAGAAACTACTAAAAATACCACGTTTTTGTTAATTTTACTTTGGATTCTCTATACTAGCTTGTTTTCATCAGTTTTATAATTTTGAAACAAAACATTGTAAAATGACGAATGATCAAAATTTTCAATCGAGAAAATTTTTTTTTCATAAAACACCTTAAAAACACAGAATAAGACGTTTTAACAAATAAATTGTTTTGCCTGCATTTCTGAGTTTGGTGCATAAAACGCTAAATACACCAAAATAAATTTTTTTTGACATATTTCAGTTCCTTAGACAAATAGTGCGTTGTGCCTGTTATTCCGAGTTTTGTTATATAAAACGCTGGAATACACCAAAATAACACATTTTTGACATATTTCAGTTCCTAAGACAAATTGTTTGTTTGTCCTGCATTTCAGAGTGTTGGTTCATAAAACCGTGCAAAACACCAAAATAACCTATTACTGACATATTTCAGTTCTTTAGACAAATAGACTTTTTCGTAGCATTTATGTGATTTTGTGGAAAAAAGCTAAAAAACTACTAAAATACCACGTTTTTTTGTTAATTTTTTCTTTGGATTCTCTATACTAGCTTGTTTTCATCAGATTTATAGTTTTGAAGCAGAACAATGTACAATGAAGAATAAGCTAAATTTTTAATCGAGGAAGTTTTTTTTTTTCCTAAATCACCTTAAAACACGTAAATAACACGTATTAACAAATATAGTGTTCTTGCCTGCATTTCTGAGTTTGGTGCATAAAACGCTAAAATACACCAAAATAACCCATTTTTGACATATTTCAGTCCCTTAAACAAATAGTTTGTTTTGCCTGCATTTCTGAGTTTGGTGCATAAAACGCTGCAATACACCAAAATAACCATTTTTTTTTTTTCACATATTTCAGTTCCTTAGACAAATAGTGGGTTTTCCTGCCATTCTGACTTTTGTTGCATAAAACGCTGAAATACACCAAAATAACATATATTTGACATATTTCAGTTCCTTAAACAAATAATGTGTTTTGCCTGCTAATTTGAGTTTTGTTGCATAAAACGCTTCAAATCTCCAAAATAACCCATTTTTACATATTTCAGTTCCTTAAACAAATAGTTTGTTTTGCCTGCATTTCTGAGTTTGGTGCATAAAACGCTGAATACACCAAAATAACCTTTTTTTTTTACATATTTCAGTTCCTTAGACAAATAGTGCGTTTTGCCTGCTATTTTGAGTTTTATTGAATGAAACGCTGGAATACACCAAAATAACATATTTTTGACATATTTCAGTTCCTTGGACAAATGGTGTTTTTGCCTGTTATTTTGAGTTTTGTTGCATAAAACGCTTTAATACACCAATATAACACATTTTTTACATATTTCAGTTCCTTAGACAAATAGTGTGTTTTGTTGCATTTCTCTGTTTTCGTGGAAAAAATAAAACTACTAAAATACCTTGTTTTTGTTAATTTTACCTTTGATTCTTGCTTTCATATTTTTTTTTCGTTTTGAAGTAAAACAATGTAAAATGACGAATAAGAAAAATTTACAATCGAGATAATTTTTTTTTTTCATAAAACACCAAAAACTCAAAATATGACGTTTTAACAAATATAGTGTTTTGCCTGCATTTTTAGTTTGGTGCATAAAACTCAAAATTACACCATAATAACCCATTTTTGACATATTTCAGTTCCCTACACAAATATTGTGTTTTGCTTGCATTTCTGAGTTTTTGTGCATAAAACACTGGAATACACCAAATAAACCTCTTTTGACATATTTCAGTTCCTTAGACAAATAGAGTGTTTTGCCTGCATTTCAGAGTGTTGGTGCATAAAACGCTGCAATACACCAAAATAACACATTTTGACATATTTCAGTTCTTTAGACAAATAGAGTTTTTCGTATCATTTCTGTGTGTTCTGAGTTTTTGTTAATTTGACTTTGGATTCTCTATACTTTTTTCATCAGTTTTCATCAGTTTTATAGTTTAAAGCAAAACAATGTAAAAAGAGAAATAAGTAAAATTTTCAATCGAGATAGTTTTTTTTTCATAAAACACCGTAAAAACACATAAATAACACTTATTAACAAATTAAGTGTTTTGCCTGCATTTCTGAGTTTAGTGCATAAAACGCTAAAATACACCAAAATAAATTATTTTTGACATATTTCAGTTCCTTAGACAAATAGTGCGTTGTGCCTGTTATTCCGAGTTTTGTTGTATAAAACGCTGGAATACACCAAAATAACACATTGTCATATTTCAGTTCCTAAGACAAATAGTGTGTTTTGCCTACATTTTAGAGTGTTAGTGCATGAAACGTTGCAATATACCAAAATAACAAATTTCTGACATATATCAGTTCTTTAGACAAATAGAGTTTTTCGTAGCATTTCTGTGTTTTTGTTAATTTTACTTTGGATTCTCCATACTAGCTTGTTTTCATAAGTTTTATAGTTTAGAAGCAAAACAATGTAAAATGATAAATAAGCAAAATTTTCAATCAAGATATTTTCTTTTTTCATAAAACACCTTAAAAACACAAAATAAGACGTTTTAACAAATATAGTGTTTTTGCCTGCAATTCTGAGTTTGGTGCATAAAACGCTAGAATTCACCAAAATAACCCATTTTTGAGAAAATTTAGTTCCATAAACAAATAGTTTTTTTCTGCATTTTTTAGTTTGGTGCATAAAACGCTGAAATACACCCAAATAACCTTTTTTTTGACATATTTCCGTTCCTTAGACAAATAGTGCGCTTTGCCTGCTATTCCGAGTTTTGTTGCATAAAACGCTGCAATACTCCAAAATAACAAATTTTTGACATATTTCATATTGCCTGCATTTCAGTGTGTTGGTGCATAAAACGCTGGAATACACCAATATAACCGATTTTTGACATATACAAATAGAGTGTTTTCGTAGTATTTCTGTGTTTTGGTGAAAAAGCTAAAAGTGTTAAAATATCACGTTTTGTTAATTTTACTTTGGATTCTCTATAATAGCTTGTTTTCATTAATTTTATCGTTTTGAAGCAAAACAATGTAAAATGACGAATAAGCAAAATTTTCAATCGAGATAGTTCTTTTTTCATAAAACACCTTAAAAACACTTAAATAAGACGTTTTAACAAATATAGTGTTTTATCCTGCATTTTGAGTTTGGTGCATAAAACGCTAGAATACACCAAAATAACCCACTTTTGACGTATTTCAGTTCCTTAAAACAAATAGTTTGTTTTGCCTGCATTTTTGAGTTTGGTGCATAAAACGCTGGAACACAACAATAACCTAACCTTTTTTTGACATATTTCAGTTCCTAGACAAATAGTGTGTTTTGCCTGTTATTATGAGTTTTGTTGCATAAAACGCTGGAATACACCAAAATAACACATTTTGACATATTTCAGTTCCTTAGACAAATAGTGTGTTTTGCCTGCTATTCTGAGTTTTGTTGAATAAAACGCTGGAATACACCAAAATAACATATTTTGACATATTTCAGTTCCTTAGACAAATAGTGTGTTTTGCCTGCATTTCAGAGTGTTGGTGGATAAAACGCTGGAATATACAAATATAACCGATTTTTACATATTTCAGTTCCTTAGACAAATAGAGTGTTTTTGTAGCATTTCTGTGTTTTGGTGGAAAAAGCTAAAACTTCTAAATACCACGTTTTTGTTCATTTTACTTTGGATTCTCTATTCTAGCTTGTTTTCATCATTTTTTCGTTTTGAAGCAAAACAATGTAAAATGACGAAGAAGCAAAATTTTCAATCGAGCTAGTTTTTTTTCATAAAATACTTTAAAAATACTTATATAAGACATTTTAACAAATATAGTGTTTTGCCTGCATTTCTGAGTTTGTATATATAAAATATATATATATATATATATATATATATATATATATATATATATATATATATATATATATATATATATATATATATATATATATATATATATATATATATATATATATATATATATATATATATATATATATATATATATATATATATATATATATATATATATATATATATATATATATATATATATATATATATATATATATATATATATATATATATATATATATATATATATATATATATATATATATATATATATATATATATATATATATATATATATATATATATATATATATATATATATATATATATATATATATATATATATATTTGTTTTGGTTTATCAAACTAAAATAAATAAAAAAAATTTTTTTTAAATTAAATTTGTTTTGTCAATTTTATTTATATATATATATATATATATATATATATATATATATATATATATATATATATATATATATATATATATATATATATATATATATATATATATATATATATATATATATATATATATATATATATATATATATATATATATATATATATATATATATATATATATATATACACCAAAATAAACCATTTTGACATATTTCAGTTCCTTAAACAAATAGTGTGTTTTGCCTGCATTTCTGAGTTTGGTGCATAAAACGCTAATACACCAAAATAACCTTTTTTGACATATTTCAGTTCCTTAGACAAATAGTGTGTTTTGCCTGCTATTCTGAGTTTTGTTACATAAAACGCTTGAATACACCAAAAATATATTTTGACATATTTCAGTTCCTTAGACAAATAGTGTGTTTTGCCTGCATTTCTGAGTATTGTTGCATAAAACGCTGGAATACACCAAAATAACACATTTTTTTACATATTTCAGTTCCTTAGGCAAATAGAGTGTTTTCGTTGCATTTCTGTGTTTTGGTGAAAAATCTAAAACTACTAAAATACCACGTTTTTGTTATTTTACTTTGATTCTCTATACTAGCTTGTTTTCATCAATTTTTTCGATTTGAAGTAAAACAATGTAAAATGACGAATAAGGAAACATTTCAATCAAGATATTTTTTTTTCATAAAACACCTAAAAACACATAAATAAGACGTTTTAACAAATATAGTGTTTTGCCTGCATTTCTAAGTTATGTGCACAAAACGCTAGAATTCACTATAACCCATTTTGATATATTTCATTTCCTTACACAAATAGTGTGTTTTGCCTGCATTGCTGAGTTTTGGTGCATAAAACGCTGTAATACACCAAAATAACCTTTTTTTTTTACATATTTCAGTTCCTTAAACAAATAGTGTGTTTTGCCTGCTATTCAGAGTTTTGTTATATAAAACGCTGGAATACACTAAAATAACTTATTTTTGACATTTTCAGTTCCTTAGAAAAATAGTGTGTTTTGCCTGCATTTCAGAGTGTTGGTGTTTAAAACGCTTGAATACACTAAATTAACCCATTTTTGACATATTTTATTTCCTTAGACAAATAGTGTGTTTTCGTGGCATTTTTGTGTTTTGACAGAAAAAGCTAAAGACTACTAAAATACCACGTTTTTGTTAATTTTAGTTTGGATTCTCTATACTAGCTTCTTTTCATGAATTTTATCGTTTTGAAGAAAAATATGTAAAATGAAGAATAAGTAATATAAGTAATGTTTTTTTCATAAAACACCTTAAAAGTCATAAATAAGACGTTTTAACAAATATAGTGTTTTGCCTGCATTTATGAGTTTTTGCATAAAACGCTAGAATACACCAAAATAAGAAATTTTTGACATATTTCAGTTACTTACAGAAATAGCGTGTTTTGCCTACATTTCTGAGTTTTGGTGCTGAAAACGCTGGAATACACCAAAATAATTTTTTTTGACATATTTCAGTTCCTTAGACAGATGCACAGTGCGTGTTGCGTGCTATTCTGACTTTTGCTGCATAAAACGATGAAATACACCAAAATAATACATTTTTGACATATTTCAGTTCCTTAGACAAGTAGTGTGTTTTGCCTGCATTTCTGAGTGTTGGTGGATAAAACGCTGCAATACACCAAAATAACCCATTTCTGACATATTTGTGTTTTGGTGGAAAAAAGCTAAAAACTACTAAAATACCACGTTTTTGTTAATTTTACTTTGGATTCTCTATACTAGTTTGTATTCATCAATTTTATCGTTTTTTAAGCAAAACAATGGAAAATGACAAATAAGCAAAATTTTCAATAGAGATAGTTTTTTTTCATAAAACACCTTAAAAACACTTAAATAAGACGTTTTAACAAATATAGTGTTTTTGCCTGCATTTCTGAGTTTGGTGCATAAAACGCTAGAATACACAAAACCCATTTTTGACATATTTCAGTTTCTTAAATAGTTAGTTTTGCCTGCATTTCGGAGTTTGGTGTATATAACGCTCCAATACACCAAAATAGCCTTTTTTTTGACATATTTCAGTTCCTTAGACAAATAGTTCGTTTTTGCCTGCTACTCTGAGTTCTGTTGCATAAAACGCTGGAATACACTAAAATAACATATTTTTGACATATTTCAAATTCTTAGACAAATAGTCTAAGAATGCACCAAAATAACAAATTTACATATTTCAGTTCCTTAGACAAATAGATTGTTTTCGTTGCATTTTTGTGTTTTCGAAGAAAACTCTAAAATCTACTAAAATACCTTGTTTTTGTTAATTTTACTTTGGATTGTCTCTACTAGCTTGTTTTCATTAATTTTTACGTTTTGAAGCAAAACAATGTAAAATGACGAATAAGCAAAATTTTAAATCAAGATAATTTTCTTCTTCCATAAAACACCTAAAAACACATAAATAAGACCTTTTAACAAATATAGTGATTTGCTGGCATTTCTAAGTTTGGTGCACAAAACGCTGGAATACTCCATTTTTGACATATTTCACTTCCTTACCCAAATAGTGTGCTTTGCCTGCATTTCTGAGTTTTTATGCATAAAACGCTAGAATACACGAAGATAACCTTTTTTTGACATATTTCAGTTCCTTAAACAAATTGTGCGTTTTTCCTGCTATTCAGAGTTTTGTTGTATATTGAATGCACCAAGATAACACATTTTTGACATATTTCAATTCCTTAGACAAATAGTGTGTTTTGCCTGCATTTCAGACTGTTGGTGCATAAAATGCTGGAATACACCAATATAACCGATTTTTAACATATATCAGTTACTTATACAAATAGATTGTTTTCGTAGCATCTCTGTGTTTTTGTTAAAAAAAAGTTAAAATCTACTAAAATACCACGTTTTTGTTAATTTTACTTTGGATTCTCTATACTAGCTTGTTTTTATCAATGTTATCGTTTTGAAGCAAAACAAGGTAAAAATGACGAATAAGCAAAATTTCCAATCGAGATAGTTTTTTTTTTAATAAAAAAACTTAAAAACGCATAAATAAGACGTTTGAACAAATATAGTGTTTTGCCTGCATTTCTGAGTTTGGTGCATAAAACTCTAAAATACAACAAAATAACCAATTATTGACATATTTTAGTTCCCTACACAAATATTGTGCTTTGCTTGCATTTCTGAGTTTTTGTGCATAAAATGCTTGAATACACCAAATTAACCTGTTTTTGATATATTTCAGTTCGTTACAGAAATAGTGCGTTTTGCCTGCTATTCTGATTTTTGTTACATAAAACGCTGGAATACACCAAAATAACACATTTTTGACATATTTAAGTTCCTTAGACAAATAGTTTGTTTTGCCTGCATTTCAGTGTTGGTGCATAAAACGCTGTAATACACCAAAATAACCCATTTTGACATATTTCAGTTCTTTAGACAAAGAGTTTTTTTCGTAGCATTTCTGATTTTGGTGGAAAAAGCTAAAACTACTAAATTATTACGTTTTGTTAATTTTACTTTGGATTCTCTATACTAGCTTGTTTTCATCAATTTTATAATTTTGATTCAAAACAATGTAAAATGACGAATAAGCAAAATTTTCAATCGAGATAGTTTTTTTTTCATGAAACACCTTAAAACACATAAATAAGACGTTTTAACAAATATATTGTTTTGCCTGCATTTCTGAGTTTGGTGCATAAAACTCTATAATACGTACACCAAAATAACCAAATTTTGATATATTTCATTTCTCTACAAAAATACACCAAATTAACCTCTTTTGATATATTTCAGTTCGTTACAGAAATAGTGCGTTTTGCCTGCTATTCTCAGTTTTGTTGCATAAAACGCTGGAATACACCAAAATAACACATTTTTGACATATTTCAGTTCCTTAGACAAATAGTGTGTTTTGCCTGCATTTCAGAGTTTTGGTGCATAAAACGCTGTAATACACCAAAATAACCCATTTTGACATATTTCAGTTCTTTAGACAAATAGAATTTTGCGTAGCATTTCTGTTTTTGGTGGAAAAAAGCTAAAAACTACTAAACTACCACGTTTTGTTAATTTTACTTTGGATTCTCTATACTAGCTTGTTTTCATCAATTTTATAATTTTGAAGCAAAACAATGTAAAATGACGAATAAGCAAAATTTTCAATCGAGATAGTTTTTTTTTTCATAAAACCTTGAAAACGGATAAATAAGACATTTTAACAAATAAAATGTTTTGCCTACATTTCTGAGTTTGGTGCATAAAACTCTAAAATACACCAAAATAACATTTTTTGACATATTTCAGTTCCTTACAAAAATATTGTGTTTTGCCTGCATTTCATTTGCCTACTATTCTGAGTTTTGTTGCATAAAACGCTGGAATACACCAAAATAACACATTTTTTACATATATAAGTTTTTTAGACAAATAGTGTGTTTTGCCTGCATTTCAGAGTGTTAGTGCATAAAACGCTGGAATACACCAAAATAACCTATTTTGACATATTTCAGTTCCTTAGACAAATAGTGTGTTTTCGTAGCATTTCTGTGTTTTGGTGGGAAAAAGCTAAAAACTACTTAAATACCACGTTTCTGTTAGTTTTACTTTTAATTCACTATACTAGCTTGTTTTCATCAATTTTATATTTTGAAGCAAAACAATGTAAAATGACGAATAAGCAAAATTTTCAATCGATAGTTTTTTTTTCATAAAACACAGTAAAACACATAAATATGACATCTTAACAAATAATGTGTTTTGCCTGCATTTCTGAGTTTGGTGCATAAAACGCTGAAATACACTAAAATAACCCATTTTGACATATTTCAGTTCCTTAGACAAATAGTGTGTTTTGCCTGTTATTCTGAGTTTTGTTGCATAAACGCTGGAATACACCAAAATAACACATCTTTGACATATTTCATTTCCTTAGACAAATAGTGTGTTTTGCCTGCATTTCTGAGTTTTGGTGCATAAAACGCTGCAATACACCAAAATAACCCATTTTGACATATTTCAGTTCTTTATACAAATAGAGTTTTTCATAGCATTTCCGTGTTTTGGTGGAAAAAAGCTAAAAACTACTAAAATACCACGTTTTTGTTAATTTTACTTTGATTCTCTAGACTAGCTTGTTTTCATCAGTTTTATAGTTTTAAAGCAAAATAATGTAAAATGACGAATAAGCAAAATTTTCAATCGAGATAGTTTTTTTTCATAAAACACCTTAAAAACACATAAATAAGACGTTTTAACAAATATAGTGTTTTGCCTGCATTTCTGAGTTTGTTGCATAAAACGCTAGAATACACAAAAATAACCCATTTTTGACATATTTCAGTTCCTTAGACAAATAGTGTGTTTTGCCTGCAATTCCGAGTTTTGTTGCATAAAACGCTGGAATACACCAAAATAACCCATTTTTGACATATTTCAGTTCCTTTAGACAAATAGTGTGTTTTGCCTGCATTTCAGAGTGTTGTTGCATAAAACGCTGAAATACACCAATAAAACCATTTTTACATATTTCAGTTCCTTAGACAAATATATGTGTTTTAGCAGCATTTTGTGTTTTGGTGGAAAAAGCTAAAACTGATAAAATACCACGTTTTTAAATTTTACTTTGGATTCTCTATACTAGCTTGTTTTTATCAATTGTATCGTATTAAAGCAAAACAAGGTAAAAGACGAATAAGCAAAATTTTCAATCGAGATAGTTTTTTTTTTCATAAAACATCTTAAATAAGACGTTTTAACAAATATAGTGTTTTGCCTGCATTTCTGAGTTTGGTGCATAAAACGCTAGAATACACTAAAATAAAACATTTTTGACATATTTCAGTTCCCTAGACAAATAGTGCGTTTTGCCTGCTATTCTGAGTTTCGTTGCATAAAACACTGGAATTCACCAAAATAACACATTTTGACATATTTCAGTTCCTTAGACAAATAGTATGTTTTGCCTGCATTTCAGTGTGTTGGTGGATAAAACGCTGGAATACACCAATAGAACCCATTTTTGACATATTTCAGTTTCGTTGATAAATAGTGTGTTTTCGGAATTTTGTTTTGTTTTGGTGGAAAAAGCTAAAACAAGTAAAATACCACTTTTTGTTAATTTTACTCTGGATTCTCAATTTATCAATTTTATCAAATCAATTTTGACATATTTTTTCCTTACACAAAAGTGTGTTTTGCCTGCTATTCTGAGTTTTGTTGCATAAAACGTTGGAATACAGCAAAATAACACATTTTTAACCCACTTTTGACATATTTCAGTTCCTTAGACAAATAGTGCGTTTTGCTTGCTATTCTGAGTTTTGTTGAATAAAACGCTGGAATACACCAAAATAACAGATCAGTTTTAGCTTTTTCCACCAAAACACAGAAATGCTACGAAAACACACTATTTGTCTAAGGAACTAAAATATGTAAAAAATGGGTTATTTTGGTGTATTCCAGCGTTTTATGCAACAAAACTCAAAATTGCAGGCAAAACACACTATTTGTCTAAGGAAGTGAAATATGTGAAAAAGGGGTTATTTTGGTGTATTCCAGCGTTTTATGTAACAAAACTCAGAATTGCAAGGAAAACACACTATTTGTCTAAGGAAGTGAAATATGTAAAAAGGGGTTATTTTGATTTTGATGTATTCCAGCGTTTTATGAACCAAAACTCAGAAATGCAGGCAAAACACAATATATGTCTAAGGAAGTGAAATATGTCAAAAGTGGGTTATTTTAGTGTATTCTAGCGTTATATGCACCAAACTCATAAATGCAGGCAAAACACTATATTTGTTTAAACGTCTTATTCAAGTGTTTTTAAGGTGTTTTATGAAAAAAAAACTATCTCGATTGAAAATTGTGCTTATTCGTCATTTTACATTATTTTGCTTCAAAACGATAAAATTGATGAAAACAAGCTAGTATAGAGAATCCAAAGTAAAATTAAGAAAAACGTGTAATTTGATCAGTTTTTAGCTTTTTTCCACCAAAACACAGAAATGCTACGAAAACACACTATTTGTCTAAGGAACTAAAATATGTAAAAAATGGGTTATTTTGGTGTATTCCAGCGTTTTATGCAACAAAACTCAAAATTGCAGGCAAAACACACTATTTGTCTAAGGAAGTGAAATATGTGAAAAAGGGGTTATTTTGGTGTATTCCAGCGTTTTATGTAACAAAACTCAGAATTGCAGGCAAAACACACTATTTGTCTAAGGTAGTGAAATATGTCAAAAAGGGGTTATTTTGGTGTATTCCAGCGTTTTGCGTAACAAAACTCAGAAATGCAGGGAAAACACACTATTTGTTTAAGAAAGTGAAATATGTCAAAAAGGAGTTATTTTGATGTATTCCAGCGTTTTATGAACCAAAACTCAGAAATGCAGGCAAAACACAATATATGTCTAAGGAAGTGAAATATGTGAAAAGTGGGTTATTTTAGTGTATTCTAGCGTTTTATGCATCAAACTCATAAATGCAGGCAAAACACTATATTTGTTTAAACGTCTTATTCATGTGTTTTAAGGTGTTTTATGAAAAAAAAACTATCTCGATTGAAAATTGTGCTTATTCGTCATTTTACATTATTTTGCTTCAAAACGATAAAATTGATGAAAACAAGCTAGTATAGAGAATCCAAAGTAAAATTAAGAAAAACGTGTAATTTGATCAGTTTTTAGCTTTTTTCCACCAAAACACAGAAATGCTACGAAAACACACTATTTGTCTAAGGAACTAAAATATGTAAAAAATGGGTTATTTTGGTGTATTCCAGCGTTTTATGCAACAAAACTCAAAATTGCAGGCAAAACACACTATTTGTCTAAGGAAGTGAAATATGTGAAAAAGGGGTTATTTTGGTGTATTCCAGCGTTTTATGTAACAAAACTCAGAATTGCAGGCAAAACACACTATTTGTCTAAGGAAGTGAAATATGTGAAAAGGGGTTATTTTGGTGTATTCCAGCGTTTTATGTAACAAAACTCAGAATTGCAGGAAAAACACACTATTTGTCTAAGGAAGTGAAATATGTAAAAAAGGGGAAAACACATTATTTTGATGTATTCCAGCGTTTTATGAACCAAAACTCAGAAATGCAGGCAAAACACAATATATGTCTAAGGAAGTGAAATATGTCAAAAGTGGGTTATTTTAGTGTATTCTAGAGTTTTATGCATCAAACTCATAAATGCAAGCAAAACACTATATTTGTTTAAACGTCTTATTCAAGTGTTTTAAGGTGTTTTATGAAAAAAAACTATCTCGATTGAAAATTGTGCTTATTCGTCATTTTACATTATTTTGCTTCAAAACGATAAAATTGATGAAAACAAGCTAGTATAGAGAATCCAAAGTAAAATTAAGAAAAACGTGTAATTTGATCAGTTTTTAGCTTTTTTCCACCAAAACACAGAAATGCTACGAAAACACACTATTTGTCTAAGGAACTAAAATATGTAAAAAATGGGTTATTTTGGTGTATTCCAGCGTTTTATGCAACAAAACTCAAAATTGCAGGCAAAACACACTATTTGTCTAAGGAAGTGAAATATGTGAAAAAGGGGTTATTTTGGTGTATTCCAGCGTTTTATGTAACAAAACTCAGAATTGCAGGGAAAACACACTATTTGTCTAAGGAAGTGAAATATGTAAAAAGGGTTATTTTGATGTATTCCAGCGTTTTATGTAACAAAACTCAGAAATGCAGGCAAAACACACTATTTGTCTAAGGAAGTGAAATATGTCAAAAGGGGTTATTTTGATGTATTCAGCGTTTTATGAACCAAAACTCAGAAATGCAGGCAAAACACAATATATGTCTAAGGAAGTGAAATATGTCAAAAGTGGGTTATTTTAGTGTATTCTAGCGTTATATGCATTTTAAACTCATAAATGCAGGCAAAACACTATATTTGTTTAAACGTCTTATTCATGTGTTTTAAGGTGTTTTATGAAAAAAAACTATCTCGATTGAAAATTGTGCTTATTCGTCATTTTACATTATTTTGCTTCAAAACGATAAAATTGATGAAAACAAGCTAGTATAGAGAATCCAAAGTAAAATTAAGAAAAACGTGTAATTTGATCAGTTTTTAGCTTTTTTCCACCAAAACACAGAAATGCTACGAAAACACACTATTTGTCTAAGGAACTAAAATATGTAAAAAATGGGTTATTTTGGTGTATTCCAGCGTTTTATGCAACAAAACTCAAAATTGCAGGCAAAACACACTATTTGTCTAAGGAAGTGAAATATGTGAAAAAGGGGTTATTTTGGTGTATTCCAGCGTTTTATGTAACAAAACTCAGAATTGCAGGAAAACACACTATTTGTCTAAGGAAGTGAAATATGTAAAAAGGGTTATTTTGGTGTATTCCAGCGTTTTATGTAACAAAACTCAGAATTGCAGGCAAAACACACTATTTGTCTAAGGAAGTGAAATATGTCAAAAAGGGGTTATTTTGATGTATTCCAGCGTTTTATGAACCAAAACTCAGAAATATTTGTCTAGGCAAAACACAATATATGTCTAAGGAAGTGAAATATGTCAAAAGTGGGTTATTTTAGTGTATTCTAGCGTTTTATGCATCAAACTCATAAATGCAGGCAAAACACTATATTTGTTTAAACGTCTTATTCATGTGTTTTAAGGTGTTTTATGAAAAAAAAACTATCTCGATTGAAAATTGTGCTTATTCGTCATTTTACATTATTTTGCTTCAAAACGATAAAATTGATGAAAACAAGCTAGTATAGAGAATCCAAAGTAAAATTAAGAAAAACGTGTAATTTGATCAGTTTTTAGCTTTTTTCCACCAAAACACAGAAATGCTACGAAAACACACTATTTGTCTAAGGAACTAAAATATGTAAAAAATGGGTTATTTTGGTGTATTCCAGCGTTTTATGCAACAAAACTCAAAATTGCAGGCAAAACACACTATTTGTCTAAGGAAGTGAAATATGTGAAAAAGGGTTATTTTGGTGTATTCCAGCGTTTTATGTAACAAAACTCAGAATTGCAGGGAAAACACACTATTTGTCTAAGGAAGTGAAATATGTAAAAAGGGTTATTTTGGTGTATTCCAGCGTTTTATGTAACAAAACTCAGAAATGCAGGAAAACACACTATTTGTCTAAGGAAGTGAAATATATGTCAAAAGGGGTTATTTTGATGTATTCCAGCGTTTTATGAACCAAAACTCAGAAATGCAGGCAAAACACAATATATGTCTAAGGAAGTGAAATATGTCAAAAGTGGGTTATTTTAGTGTATTCTAGCGTTTTATGCATCAAACTCATAAATGCAGGCAAAACACTATATTTGTTTAAACGTCTTATTCAAGTGTTTTAAGGTGTTTTATGAAAAAAAAACTATCTCGATTGAAAATTGTGCTTATTCGTCATTTTACATTATTTTGCTTCAAAACGATAAAATTGATGAAAACAAGCTAGTATAGAGAATCCAAAGTAAAATTAAGAAAAACGTGTAATTTGATCAGTTTTTAGCTTTTTTCCACCAAAACACAGAAATGCTACGAAAACACACTATTTGTCTAAGGAACTAAAATATGTAAAAAATGGGTTATTTTGGTGTATTCCAGCGTTTTATGCAACAAAACTCAAAATTGCAGGCAAAACACACTATTTGTCTAAGGAAGTGAAATATGTGAAAAAGGGGTTATTTTGGTGTATTCCAGCGTTTTATGTAACAAAACTCAGAATTGCAGGAAAACACACTATTTGTCTAAGGAAGTGAAATATGTAAAAAGGGTTATTTTGATGTATTCCAGCGTTTTATGAAACAAAACTCAGAAATGCAGGCAAAACACAATATATGTCTAAGGAAGTGAAATATGTCAAAAGTGGGTTATTTTAGTGTATTCTAGCGTTTTATGCACCAAACTCATAAATGCAGGCAAAACACTATATTTGTTTAAACGTCTTATTCAAGTGTTTTAGCGTTTTAGGTGTTTTATGAAAAAAACACTATCTCGATTGAAAATTGTGCTTATTCGTCATTTTACATTATTTTGCTTCAAAACGATAAAATTGATGAAAACAAGCTAGTATAGAGAATCCAAAGTAAAATTAAGAAAAACGTGTAATTTGATCAGTTTTTAGCTTTTTTCCACCAAAACACAGAAATGCTACGAAAACACACTATTTGTCTAAGGAACTAAAATATGTAAAAAATGGGTTATTTTGGTGTATTCCAGCGTTTTATGCAACAAAACTCAAAATTGCAGGCAAAACACACTATTTGTCTAAGGAAGTGAAATATGTGAAAAAGGGGTTATTTTGGTGTATTCCAGCGTTTTATGTAACAAAACTCAGAATTGCAGGAAAACACACTATTTGTCTAAGGAAGTGAAATATGTAAAAAGGGTTATTTTGGTGTATTCCAGCGTTTTATGTAACAAAACTCAGAAATGCAGGCAAAACACACTATTTGTCTAAGGAAGTGAAATATGTCAAAAAGGGGTTATTTTGATGTATTCCAGCGTTTTATGAACCAAAACTCAGAAATGCAGGCAAAACACAATATATGTCTAAGGAAGTGAAATATGTCAAAAGTGGGTTATTTTAGTGTATTCTAGCGTTTTATGCATCAAACTCATAAATGCAGGCAAAACACTATATTTGTTTAAACGTCTTATTCATGTGTTTTAAGGTGTTTTATGAAAAAAAACTATCTCGATTGAAAATTGTGCTTATTCGTCATTTTACATTATTTTGCTTCAAAACGATAAAATTGATGAAAACAAGCTAGTATAGAGAATCCAAAGTAAAATTAAGAAAAACGTGTAATTTGATCAGTTTTTAGCTTTTTTCCACCAAAACACAGAAATGCTACGAAAACACACTATTTGTCTAAGGAACTAAAATATGTAAAAAATGGGTTATTTTGGTGTATTCCAGCGTTTTATGCAACAAAACTCAAAATTGCAGGCAAAACACACTATTTGTCTAAGGAAGTGAAATATGTGAAAAAGGGGTTATTTTGGTGTATTCCAGCGTTTTATGTAACAAAACTCAGAATTGCAGGAAAACACACTATTTGTCTAAGGAAGTGAAATATGTAAAAAAGGGGTTATTTTGATGTATTCCAGCGTTTTATGAACCAAAACTCAGAAATGCAGGCAAAACACAATATATGTCTAAGGAAGTGAAATATGTCAAAAGTGGGTTATTTTAGTGTATTCTAGCGTTTTATGCATCAAACTCATAAATGCAGGCAAAACACTATATTTGTTTAAACGTCTTATTCAAGTGTTTTTAAGGTGTTTTATGAAAAAAAACTATCTCGATTGAAAATTGTGCTTATTCGTCATTTTACATTATTTTGCTTCAAAACGATAAAATTGATGAAAACAAGCTAGTATAGAGAATCCAAAGTAAAATTAAGAAAAACGTGTAATTTGATCAGTTTTTAGCTTTTTTCCACCAAAACACAGAAATGCTACGAAAACACACTATTTGTCTAAGGAACTAAAATATGTAAAAAATGGGTTATTTTGGTGTATTCCAGCGTTTTATGCAACAAAACTCAAAATTGCAGGCAAAACACACTATTTGTCTAAGGAAGTGAAATATGTGAAAAAGGGGTTATTTTGGTGTATTCCAGCGTTTTATGTAACAAAACTCAGAATTGCAGGAAAACACACTATTTGTCTAAGGAAGTGAAATATGTAAAAAGGGTTATTTTGTGTATTCCAGCGTTTTATGTAACAAAACTCAGAAATGCAGGCAAAACACACTTCTAAGGAAGTGAAATATGTCAAAAGCGCGTTTTATGAACCAAAACTCAGAAATGCAGGCAAAACACAATATAT
Source organism: Portunus trituberculatus (assembly GCF_017591435.1). Taxonomy (NCBI): domain Eukaryota; kingdom Metazoa; phylum Arthropoda; class Malacostraca; order Decapoda; family Portunidae; genus Portunus; species Portunus trituberculatus. The sequence continues at coordinate 5,160,674 of NC_059290.1, forward strand.
GTCTAAGGAAGTGAAATATGTCAAAAGTGGGTTATTTTAGTGTATTCTAGCGTTTATATGCAAAACTCATAAATGCAGGCAAAACACTATATTTGTTTAAACGTCTTATTCATGTGTTTTAAGGTGTTTTATGAAAAAAAACTATCTCGATTGAAAATTGTGCTTATTCGTCATTTTACATTATTTTGCTTCAAAACGATAAAATTGATGAAAACAAGCTAGTATAGAGAATCCAAAGTAAAATTAAGAAAAACGTGTAATTTGATCAGTTTTTAGCTTTTTTCCACCAAAACACAGAAATGCTACGAAAACACACTATTTGTCTAAGGAACTAAAATATGTAAAAAATGGGTTATTTTGGTGTATTCCAGCGTTTTATGCAACAAAACTCAAAATTGCAGGCAAAACACACTATTTGTCTAAGGAAGTGAAATATGTGAAAAAGGGGTTATTTTGGTGTATTCCAGCGTTTTATGTAACAAAACTCAGAATTGCAGGCAAAACACACTATTTGTCTAAGGAAGTGAAATATGTAAAAAGGGTTATTTTGATGTATTCCAGCGTTTTATGTAACAAAACTCAGAATGCAGGAAAACACACTATTTGTCTAAGGAAGTGAAATATGTCAAAATGGGGTTATTTTGATGTATTCCAGCGTTTTATGAACCAAAACTCAGAAATGCAGGCAAAACACAATATATGTCTAAGGAAGTGAAATATGTCAAAAGTGGGTTATTTTAGTGTATTCTAGCGTTTTATGCATCAAACTCATAAATGCAGGCAAAACACTATATTTGTTTAAACGTCTTATTCAAGTGTTTTAAGGTGTTTTATGAAAAAAAACTATCTCGATTGAAAATTGTGCTTATTCGTCATTTTACATTATTTTGCTTCAAAACGATAAAATTGATGAAAACAAGCTAGTATAGAGAATCCAAAGTAAAATTAAGAAAAACGTGTAATTTGATCAGTTTTTAGCTTTTTTCCACCAAAACACAGAAATGCTACGAAAACACACTATTTGTCTAAGGAACTAAAATATGTAAAAAATGGGTTATTTTGGTGTATTCCAGCGTTTTATGCAACAAAACTCAAAATTGCAGGCAAAACACACTATTTGTCTAAGGAAGTGAAATATGTGAAAAAGGGGTTATTTTGGTGTATTCCAGCGTTTTATGTAACAAAACTCAGAATTGCAGGAAAACACACTATTTGTCTAAGGAAGTGAAATATGTAAAAAGGGTTATTTTGATGTATTCCAGCGTTTTATGTAACAAAACTCAGAAATGCAGGCAAAACACACTATATGTCTAAGGAAGTGAAATATGTCAAAAGTGGGTTTTTGATGTTTAGCGTTTTATGAACCAAAACTCAGAAATGCAGGCAAAACACAAAATATGTCTAAGGAAGTGAAATATGTCAAAAGTTGGTTATTTTAGTGTATTCTAGCGTTTTATGCAAAAAAACTCATAAATGCAGGCAAAACACTATATTTGTTTAAACGTCTTATTCATGTGTTTTAAGGTGTTTTATGAAAAAAAACTATCTCGATTGAAAATTGTGCTTATTCGTCATTTTACATCATTTTGCTTCAAAACGATAAAATTGATGAAAACAAGCTAGTATAGAGAATCCAAAGTAAAATTAAGAAAAACGTGTAATTTGATCAGTTTTTAGCTTTTTTCCACCAAAACACAGAAATGCTACGAAAACACACTATTTGTCTAAGGAACTAAAATATGTAAAAAATGGGTTATTTTGGTGTATTCCAGCGTTTTATGCAACAAAACTCAAAATTGCAGGCAAAACACACTATTTGTCTAAGGAAGTGAAATATGTGAAAAAGGGTTATTTTGGTGTATTCCAGCGTTTTATGTAACAAAACTCAGAATTGCAGGAAAACACACTATTTGTCTAAGGAAGTGAAATATGTAAAAAGGGTTATTTTGGTGTATTCCAGCGTTTTATGTAACAAAACTCAGAAATGCAGGAAAACACACTATTTGTCTAAGGAAGTGAAATATGTCAAAAGGGGTTATTTTGATGTATTCCAGCGTTTTATGAACCAAAACTCAGAAATGCAGGCAAAACACAATATATGTCTAAGGAAGTGAAATATGTCAAAAGTGGGTTATTTTAGTGTATTCTAGCGTTTTATGCATTTTAGTGTATTCAAACTCATAAATGCAGGCAAAACACTATATTTGTTTAAACGTCTTATTCATGTGTTTTAAGGTGTTTTATGAAAAAAAACTATCTCGATTGAAAATTGTGCTTATTCGTCATTTTACATTATTTTGCTTCAAAACGATAAAATTGATGAAAACAAGCTAGTATAGAGAATCCAAAGTAAAATTAAGAAAAACGTGTAATTTGATCAGTTTTTAGCTTTTTTCCACCAAAACACAGAAATGCTACGAAAACACACTATTTGTCTAAGGAACTAAAATATGTAAAAAATGGGTTATTTTGGTGTATTCCAGCGTTTTATGCAACAAAACTCAAAATTGCAGGCAAAACACACTATTTGTCTAAGGAAGTGAAATATGTGAAAAAGGGGTTATTTTGGTGTATTCCAGCGTTTTATGTAACAAAACTCAGAATTGCAGGGAAAACACACTATTTGTCTAAGGAAGTGAAATATGTAAAAAGGGTTATTTTGATGTATTCCAGCGTTTTATGTAACAAAACTCAGAAATGCAGGCAAAACACACTATTTGTCTAAGGAAGTGAAATATGTCAAAAGGGGTTATTTTGATGTATTCCAGCGTTTTATGAACCAAAACTCAGAAATGCAGGCAAAACACAATATATGTCTAAGGAAGTGAAATATGTCAAAAGTGGGTTATTTTAGTGTATTCTAGCGTTTTATGCACCAAACTCATAAATGCAGGCAAAACACTATATTTGTTTAAACGTCTTATTCAACGTCTTATTCATATATTTGTGTTTTTAAGGTGTTTTATGAAAAAAAACTATCTCGATTGAAAATTGTGCTTATTCGTCATTTTACATTATTTTGCTTCAAAACGATAAAATTGATGAAAACAAGCTAGTATAGAGAATCCAAAGTAAAATTAAGAAAAACGTGTAATTTGATCAGTTTTTAGCTTTTTTCCACCAAAACACAGAAATGCTACGAAAACACACTATTTGTCTAAGGAACTAAAATATGTAAAAAATGGGTTATTTTGGTGTATTCCAGCGTTTTATGCAACAAAACTCAAAATTGCAGGCAAAACACACTATTTGTCTAAGGAAGTGAAATATGTGAAAAAGGGGTTATTTTGGTGTATTCCAGCGTTTTATGTAACAAAACTCAGAATTGCAGGAAAACACACTATTTGTCTAAGGAAAAATATGTAAAAAGGGTTATTTTGGTGTATTCAGCGTTTTACAAAACTCAGAATTGCAGGCAAAACACACTATTTGTCTAAGGAAGTGAAATATGTCAAAAGGGGTTATTTTGATGTATTCCAGCGTTTTATGTAACAAAACTCAGAAATGCAGGCAAAACACACTATATGAAATATGTCAAAAGGTCTAAGGAAGTGAAATATGTCAAAAGTGGGTTATTTTAGTGTATTCTAGCGTTTTATGCATCAAACTCATAAATGCAGGCAAAACACTATATTTGTTTAAACGTCTTATTCATGTGTTTTAAGGTGTTTTATGAAAAAAAACTATCTCGATTGAAAATTGTGCTTATTCGTCATTTTACATTATTTTGCTTCAAAACGATAAAATTGATGAAAACAAGCTAGTATAGAGAATCCAAAGTAAAATTAAGAAAAACGTGTAATTTGATCAGTTTTTAGCTTTTTTCCACCAAAACACAGAAATGCTACGAAAACACACTATTTGTCTAAGGAACTAAAATATGTAAAAAATGGGTTATTTTGGTGTATTCCAGCGTTTTATGCAACAAAACTCAAAATTGCAGGCAAAACACACTATTTGTCTAAGGAAGTGAAATATGTGAAAAAGGGGTTATTTTGGTGTATTCCAGCGTTTTATGTAACAAAACTCAGAATTGCAGGAAAACACACTATTTGTCTAAGGAAGTGAAATATGTAAAAAGGGTTATTTTGATTCCAGCGTTTTATGTAACAAAACTCAGAAAAAGGAAAACACACTATTTGTCTAAGGAAGTGAAATATGTTTATTTTGATGTATTCCAGCGTTTTATGAACCAAAACTCAGAAATGCAGGCAAAACACAATATATGTCTAAGGAAGTGAAATATGTCAAAAGTGGGTTATTTTAGTGTATTCTAGCGTTATATGCACCAAACTCATAAATGCAGGCAAAACACTATATTTGTTTAAACGTCTTATTCAAGTGTTTTTAAGGTGTTTTATGAAAAAAAAACTATCTCGATTGAAAATTGTGCTTATTCGTCATTTTACATTATTTTGCTTCAAAACGATAAAATTGATGAAAACAAGCTAGTATAGAGAATCCAAAGTAAAATTAAGAAAAACGTGTAATTTGATCAGTTTTTAGCTTTTTTCCACCAAAACACAGAAATGCTACGAAAACACACTATTTGTCTAAGGAACTAAAATATGTAAAAAATGGGTTATTTTGGTGTATTCCAGCGTTTTATGCAACAAAACTCAAAATTGCAGGCAAAACACACTATTTGTCTAAGGAAGTGAAATATGTGAAAAAGGGGTTATTTTGGTGTATTCCAGCGTTTTATGTAACAAAACTCAGAATTGCAGGAAAACACACTATTTGTCTAAGGAAGTGAAATATGTAAAAAGGGGTTATTTTGGTGTATTCAGCGTTTTATGTAACAAAACTCAGAATTGCAGGCAAAACACACTATTTGTCTAAGGAAGTGAAATATGTCAAAAGGGGTTATTTTGGTGTATTCCAGCGTTTTATGTTTGCAGGAAAAACACACTGTATTATGTCCAGCGTTTTATGAACCAAAACTCAGAAATGCAGGCAAAACACAATATATGTCTAAGGAAGTGAAATATGTCAAAAGTGGGTTATTTTAGTGTATTCTAGCGTTTTATGCATCAAACTCATAAATGCAGGCAAAACACTATATTTGTTTAAACGTCTTATTCATGTGTTTTTAAGGTGTTTTATGAAAAAAAAAAACTATCTCGATTGAAAATTGTGCTTATTCGTCATTTTACATTATTTTGCTTCAAAACGATAAAATTGATGAAAACAAGCTAGTATAGAGAATCCAAAGTAAAATTAAGAAAAACGTGTAATTTGATCAGTTTTTAGCTTTTTTCCACCAAAACACAGAAATGCTACGAAAACACACTATTTGTCTAAGGAACTAAAATATGTAAAAAATGGGTTATTTTGGTGTATTCCAGCGTTTTATGCAACAAAACTCAAAATTGCAGGCAAAACACACTATTTGTCTAAGGAAGTGAAATATGTGAAAAAGGGGTTATTTTGGTGTATTCCAGCGTTTTATGTAACAAAACTCAGAATTGCAGGGAAAACACACTATTTGTCTAAGGAAGTGAAATATGTAAAAAGGGTTATTTTGGTGTATTCCAGCGTTTTATGTAACAAAACTCAGAATAGGAAAACACACTATTTGTCCAAAAGCCAGCGTTTTATGAACCAAAACTCAGAAATGCAGGCAAAACACAATATATGTCTAAGGAAGTGAAATATGTCAAAAGTGGGTTATTTTAGTGTATTCTAGCGTTTTATGCATCAAACTCATAAATGCAGGCAAAACACTATATTTGTTTAAACGTCTTATTCATGTGTTTTAAGGTGTTTTATGAAAAAAAAAAAACTATCTCGATTGAAAATTGTGCTTATTCGTCATTTTACATTATTTTGCTTCAAAACGATAAAATTGATGAAAACAAGCTAGTATAGAGAATCCAAAGTAAAATTAAGAAAAACGTGTAATTTGATCAGTTTTTAGCTTTTTTCCACCAAAACACAGAAATGCTACGAAAACACACTATTTGTCTAAGGAACTAAAATATGTAAAAATTGGGTTATTTTGGTGTATTCCAGCGTTTTATGCAACAAAACTCAAAATTGCAGGCAAAACACACTATTTGTCTAAGGAAGTGAAATATGTGAAAAAGGGGTTATTTTGGTGTATTCCAGCGTTTTATGTAACAAAACTCAGAATTGCAGGAAAACACACTATTTGTCTAAGGAAGTGAAATATGTAAAAAGAAAAGGTTATTTTGATGTATTCCAGCGTTTTATGAACCAAAACTCAGAAATGCAGGCAAAACACAATATATGTCTAAGGAAGTGAAATATGTCAAAAGTGGGTTATTTTAGTGTATTCTAGCGTTTTATGCACCAAACTCATAAATGCAGGCAAAACACTATATTTGTTTAAACGTCTTATTCAAGTGTTTTAAGGTGTTTTATGAAAAAAAAACTATCTCGATTGAAAATTGTGCTTATTCGTCATTTTACATTATTTTGCTTCAAAACGATAAAATTGATGAAAACAAGCTAGTATAGAGAATCCAAAGTAAAATTAAGAAAAACGTGTAATTTGATCAGTTTTTAGCTTTTTTCCACCAAAACACAGAAATGCTACGAAAACACACTATTTGTCTAAGGAACTAAAATATGTAAAAAATGGGTTATTTTGGTGTATTCCAGCGTTTTATGCAACAAAACTCAAAATTGCAGGCAAAACACACTATTTGTCTAAGGAAGTGAAATATGTGAAAAAGGGGTTATTTTGGTGTATTCCAGCGTTTTATGTAACAAAACTCAGAATTGCAGGAAAACACACTATTTGTCTAAGGAAGTGAAATATGTAAAAAGGGTTATTTTGATGTATTCCAGCGTTTTATGTAACAAAACTCAGAAATGCAGGCAAAACACACTATTTGTCTAAGGAAGTGAAATATGTCAAAAAGGGGTTATTTTGATGTATTCCAGCGTTTTATGAACCAAAACTCAGAAATGCAGGCAAAACACAATATATTCTAAGGAAGTGAAATATGTCAAAAGTGGGTTATTTTAGTGTATTCTAGCGTTTTATGAACCAAAACATCAAACTCATAAATGCAGGCAAAACACTATATTTGTTTAAACGTCTTATTCATGTGTTTTAAGGTGTTTTATGAAAAAAAAAAACTATCTCGATTGAAAATTGTGCTTATTCGTCATTTTACATTATTTTGCTTCAAAACGATAAAATTGATGAAAACAAGCTAGTATAGAGAATCCAAAGTAAAATTAAGAAAAACGTGTAATTTGATCAGTTTTTAGCTTTTTTCCACCAAAACACAGAAATGCTACGAAAACACACTATTTGTCTAAGGAACTAAAATATGTAAAAAATGGGTTATTTTGGTGTATTCCAGCGTTTTATGCAACAAAACTCAAAATTGCAGGCAAAACACACTATTTGTCTAAGGAAGTGAAATATGTGAAAAAGGGTTATTTTGGTGTATTCCAGCGTTTTATGTAACAAAACTCAGAATTGCAGGCAAAACACACTTTTGTCTATTTTGGTGTATTCCAGCGTTTTATGTAACAAAACTCAGAATTGCAGGAAAACACACTATTTGTCTAAGGAAGTGAAATATGTAAAAAGGGGTTATTTTGATGTATTCCAGCGTTTTATGAACCAAAACTCAGAAATGCAGGCAAAACACAATATATGTCTAAGGAAGTGAAATATGTCAAAAGTGGGTTATTTTAGTGTATTCTAGCGTTTTATGCATCAAACTCATAAATGCAGGCAAAACACTATATTTGTTTAAACGTCTTATTCAAGTGTTTTAAGGTGTTTTATGAAAAAAAACTATCTCGATTGAAAATTGTGCTTATTCGTCATTTTACATTATTTTGCTTCAAAACGATAAAATTGATGAAAACAAGCTAGTATAGAGAATCCAAAGTAAAATTAAGAAAAACGTGTAATTTGATCAGTTTTTAGCTTTTTTCCACCAAAACACAGAAATGCTACGAAAACACACTATTTGTCTAAGGAACTAAAATATGTAAAAAATGGGTTATTTTGGTGTATTCCAGCGTTTTATGCAACAAAACTCAAAATTGCAGGCAAAACACACTATTTGTCTAAGGAAGTGAAATATGTGAAAAAGGGGTTATTTTGGTGTATTCCAGCGTTTTATGTAACAAAACTCAGAATTGCAAGGAAAACACACTATTTGTCTAAGGAAGTGAAATATGTAAAAAGAAAAGGTTATTTTGATGTATTCCAGCGTTTTATGAACCAAAACTCAGAAATGCAGGCAAAACACAATATATGTCTAAGGAAGTGAAATATGTCAAAAGTGGGTTATTTTAGTGTATTCTAGCGTTTTATGCACCAAACTCATAAATGCAGGCAAAACACTATATTTGTTTAAACGTCTTATTCAAGTGTTTTTAAGGTGTTTTATGAAAAAAAACTATCTCGATTGAAAATTGTGCTTATTCGTCATTTTACATTATTTTGCTTCAAAACGATAAAATTGATGAAAACAAGCTAGTATAGAGAATCCAAAGTAAAATTAAGAAAAACGTGTAATTTGATCAGTTTTTAGCTTTTTTCCACCAAAACACAGAAATGCTACGAAAACACACTATTTGTCTAAGGAACTAAAATATGTAAAAAATGGGTTATTTTGGTGTATTCCAGCGTTTTATGCAACAAAACTCAAAATTGCAGGCAAAACACACTATTTGTCTAAGGAAGTGAAATATGTGAAAAAGGGGTTATTTTGGTGTATTCCAGCGTTTTATGTAACAAAACTCAGAATTGCAGGCAAAACACACTATTTGTCTAAGGAAGTGAAATATGTAAAAAGGGTTATTTTGGTGTATTCCAGCGTTTTATGTAACAAAACTCAGAAATGCAGGAAAACACACTATTTGTCTAAGGAAGTGAAATATGTCAAAATGGGGTTATTTTGATGTATTCCAGCGTTTTATGAACCAAAACTCAGAAATGCAGGCAAAACACAATATATGTCTAAGGAAGTGAAATATGTGAAAAGTGGGTTATTTTAGTGTATTCTAGCGTTTTATGCATCAAACTCATAAATGCAAGCAAAACACTATATTTGTTTAAACGTCTTATTCATGTGTTTTTAAGGTGTTTTATGAAAAAAAAACTATCTCGATTGAAAATTGTGCTTATTCGTCATTTTACATTATTTTGCTTCAAAACGATAAAATTGATGAAAACAAGCTAGTATAGAGAATCCAAAGAAAAATTAAGAAAAACGTAATTTGATCAGTTTTTAGCTTTTTTCCACCAAAACACAGAAATGCTACGAAAACACACTATTTGTCTAAGGAACTAAAATATGTAAAAAATGGGTTATTTTGGTGTATTCCAGCGTTTTATGCAACAAAACTCAAAATTGCAGGCAAAACACACTATTTGTCTAAGGAAGTGAAGTATGTGAAAAAGGTGTTATTTTGGTGTATTCCAGCGTTTTATGTAACTAAACTCAGAATTGCAAGGAAAACACACTATTTGTCTAAGGAAGTGAAATATGTAAAAAGGGTTATTTTGATGTATTCCAGCGTTTTATGTGTATTCCAGCGTTTTATGAACCAAAACTCAGAAATGCAGGCAAAACACAATATATGTCTAAGGAAGTGAAATATGTCAAAAGTGGGTTATTTTAGTGTATTCTAGCGTTATATGCACCAAACTCATAAATGCAGGCAAAACACTATATTTGTTTAAACGTCTTATTCAAGTGTTTTAAGGTGTTTTATGAAAAAAAACTATCTCGATTGAAAATTGTGCTTATTCGTCATTTTACATTATTTTGCTTCAAAACGATAAAATTGATGAAAACAAGCTAGTATAGAGAATCCAAAGTAAAATTAAGAAAAACGTGTAATTTGATCAGTTTTTAGCTTTTTTCCACCAAAACACAGAAATGCTACGAAAACACACTATTTGTCTAAGGAACTAAAATATGTAAAAAATGGGTTATTTTGGTGTATTCCAGCGTTTTATGCAACAAAACTCAAAATTGCAGGCAAAACACACTATTTGTCTAAGGAAGTGAAATATGTGAAAAAGGGGTTATTTTGGTGTATTCCAGCGTTTTATGTAACAAAACTCAGAATTGCAGGAAAACACACTATTTGTCTAAGGAAGTGAAATATGTCAAAAGGGTTATTTTGGTGTATTCCAGCGTTTTATGTAACAAAACTCAGAATTGCAGGAAAACACACTATTTGTCTAAGGAAGTGAAATATGTCAAAATGGGGTTATTTTGATGTATTCCAGCGTTTTATGAACCAAAACTCAGAAATGCAGGCAAAACACAATATATGTCTAAGGAAGTGAAATATGTCAAAAGTGGGTTATTTTAGTGTATTCTAGCGTTTTATGCATCAAACTCATAAATGCAGGCAAAACACTATATTTGTTTAAACGTCTTATTCATGTGTTTTTAAGGTGTTTTATGAAAAAAAACTATCTCGATTGAAAATTGTGCTTATTCGTCATTTTACATTATTTTGCTTCAAAACGATAAAATTGATGAAAACAAGCTAGTATAGAGAATCCAAAGTAAAATTAAGAAAAACGTGTAATTTGATCAGTTTTTAGCTTTTTTCCACCAAAACACAGAAATGCTACGAAAACACACTATTTGTCTAAGGAACTAAAATATGTAAAAAATGGGTTATTTTGGTGTATTCCAGCGTTTTATGCAACAAAACTCAAAATTGCAGGCAAAACACACTATTTGTCTAAGGAAGTGAAATATGTGAAAAAGGGGTTATTTTGGTGTATTCCAGCGTTTTATGTAACAAAACTCAGAATTGCAAGGAAAACACACTATTTGTCTAAGGAAGTGAAATATGTAAAAAAGGGGTTATTTTGATGTATTCCAGCGTTTTATGAACCAAAACTCAGAAATGCAGGCAAAACACAATATATGTCTAAGGAAGTGAAATATGTCAAAAGTGGGTTATTTTAGTGTATTCTAGCGTTATATGCACCAAACTCATAAATGCAGGCAAAACACTATATTTGTTTAAACGTCTTATTCAAGTGTTTTTAAGGTGTTTTATGAAAAAAAACTATCTCGATTGAAAATTGTGCTTATTCGTCATTTTACATTATTTTGCTTCAAAACGATAAAATTGATGAAAACAAGCTAGTATAGAGAATCCAAAGTAAAATTAAGAAAAACGTGTAATTTGATCAGTTTTTAGCTTTTTTCCACCAAAACACAGAAATGCTACGAAAACACACTATTTGTCTAAGGAACTAAAATATGTAAAAAATGGGTTATTTTGGTGTATTCCAGCGTTTTATGCAACAAAACTCAAAATTGCAGGCAAAACACACTATTTGTCTAAGGAAGTGAAATATGTGAAAAAGGGGTTATTTTGGTGTATTCCAGCGTTTTATGTAACAAAACTCAGAATTGCAGGCAAAACACACTATTTGTCTAAGGAAGTGAAATATGTAAAAAGGGTTATTTTGGTGTATTCCAGCGTTTTATGTAACAAAACTCAGAATGCAGGAAAACACACTATTTGTCTAAGGAAGTGAAATATGTCAAAAGGGGTTATTTTGATGTATTCCAGCGTTTTATGAACCTCAAAACTCAGAAATGCAGGCAAAACACAATATATGTCTAAGGAAGTGAAATATGTGAAAAGTGGGTTATTTTAGTGTATTCTAGCGTTTTATGCATCAAACTCATAAATGCAAGCAAAACACTATATTTGTTTAAACGTCTTATTCATGTGTTTTAAGGTGTTTTATGAAAAAAAACTATCTCGATTGAAAATTGTGCTTATTCGTCATTTTACATTATTTTGCTTCAAAACGATAAAATTGATGAAAACAAGCTAGTATAGAGAATCCAAAGTAAAATTAAGAAAAACGTGTAATTTGATCATTTTTTAGCTTTTTTCCACCAAAACACAGTAATGCTACGAAAACACACTATTTGTCTAAGGAACTAAAATATGTAAAAAATGGGTTATTTTGGTGTATTCCAGCGTTTTATGCAACAAAACTCAAAATTGCAGGCAAAACACACTATTTGTCTAAGGAAGTGAAATATGTGAAAAAGGGGTTATTTTGGTGTATTCCAGCGTTTTATGTAACAAAACTCAGAATTGCAAGGAAAACACACTATTTGTCTAAGGAAGTGAAATATGTAAAAAAGGGATTATTTTGATGTATTCCAGCGTTTTATGTAACAAAACTCAGAATTGCAAGGAAAACACACTATTTGTCTAAGGAAGTGAAATATGTAAAAAGGGTTATTTTGATGTATTCCAGCGTTTTATGAACCAAAACTCAGAAATGCAGGCAAAACACAATATATGTCTAAGGAAGTGAAATATGTCAAAAGTGGGTTATTTTAGTGTATTCTAGCGTTATATGCACCAAACTCATAAATGCAGGCAAAACACTATATTTGTTTAAACGTCTTATTCAAGTGTTTTTAAGGTGTTTTATGAAAAAAAACTATCTCGATTGAAAATTGTGCTTATTCGTCATTTTACATTATTTTGCTTCAAAACGATAAAATTGATGAAAACAAGCTAGTATAGAGAATCCAAAGTAAAATTAAGAAAAACGTGTAATTTGATCAGTTTTTAGCTTTTTTCCACCAAAACACAGAAATGCTACGAAAACACACTATTTGTCTAAGGAACTAAAATATGTAAAAATTGGGTTATTTTGGTGTATTCCAGCGTTTTATGCAACAAAACTCAAATTGCAGGCAAAACACACTATTTGTCTAAGGAAGTGAAATATGTGAAAAAGGGGTTATTTTGGTGTATTCCAGCGTTTTATGTAACAAAACTCAGAATTGCAGGAAAACACACTATTTGTCTAAGGAAGTGAAATATGTCAAAAGGGTTATTTTGATGTATTCCAGCGTTTTATGTAACCTCAGAAACTATTTCTCAAGGAAGTGAAATATGTCAAAAGGGGTTATTTTGATGTATTCAGCGTTTTATGAACAAAACTCAAAATGCAGGCAAAACACAATATGTCTAAGGAAGTGAAATATGTCAAAAGTGGGTTATTTTAGTGTATTCTAGCGTTTTATGCATCAAACTCATAAATGCAAGCAAAACACTATATTTGTTTAAACGTCTTATTCATGTGTTTTAAGGTGTTTTATGAAAAAAAACTATCTCGATTGAAAATTGTGCTTATTCGTCATTTTACATTATTTTGCTTCAAAACGATAAAATTGATGAAAACAAGCTAGTATAGAGAATCCAAAGTAAAATTAAGAAAAACGTGTAATTTGATCAGTTTTTAGCTTTTTTCCACCAAAACACAGAAATGCTACGAAAACACACTATTTGTCTAAGGAACTAAAATATGTAAAAAATGGGTTATTTTGGTGTATTCCAGCGTTTTATGCAACAAAACTCAAAATTGCAGGCAAAACACACTATTTGTCTAAGGAAGTGAAATATGTGAAAAAGGGTTATTTTGGTGTATTCCAGCGTTTTATGTAACAAAACTCAGAATTGCAAGGAAAACACACTATTTGTCTAAGGAAGTGAAATATGTAAAAAGGGGTTATTTTGATGTATTCCAGCGTTTTATGTAACAAAACTCAGAAATGCAGGCAAAACACAATATATGTCTAAGGAAGTGAAATATGTCAAAAGTGGGTTATTTTAGTGTATTCTAGCGTTATATGCACCAAACTCATAAATGCAGGCAAAACACTATATTTGTTTAAACGTCTTATTCAAGTGTTTTTAAGGTGTTTTATGAAAAAAAAAAAACTATCTCGATTGAAAATTGTGCTTATTCGTCATTTTACATTATTTTGCTTCAAAACGATAAAATTGATGAAAACAAGCTAGTATAGAGAATCCAAAGTAAAATTAAGAAAAACGTGTAATTTGATCAGTTTTTAGCTTTTTTCCACCAAAACACAGAAATGCTACGAAAACACACTATTTGTCTAAGGAACTAAAATATGTAAAAAATGGGTTATTTTGGTGTATTCCAGCGTTTTATGCAACAAAACTCAAAATTGCAGGCAAAACACACTATTTGTCTAAGGAAGTGAAATATGTGAAAAAGGGGTTATTTTGGTGTATTCCAGCGTTTTATGTAACAAAACTCAGAATTGCAGGAAAACACACTATTTGTCTAAGGAAGTGAAATATGTAAAAAGGGTTATTTTGATGTATTCCAGCGTTTTATGTAACAAAACTCAGAAATGCAGGCAAAACACACTATTTGTCTAAGGAAGTGAAATATGTCAAAAGGGGTTATTTTGATGTATTCCAGCGTTTTATGAACCAAAACTCAGAAATGCAGGCAAAACACAATATATGTCTAAGGAAGTGAA